>NC_000069.6:110071225-110371225 GCF_000001635.26 Mus musculus
AGGTGGCCAAGGAAGAAGGGTTTGATTAACAATTCATCATAGAAAGTATTATGTTCAAGTAGGCAGTAAACCTGAAGAAATGTTCAGCCTCACTATTTACAAGGGAAAAGAGCATTTAAGACAGCAAAACCTCCATCTAACTCTCAAGCAGCAGAAGAGAAAAATAAACAACACCAAGTGTTGAAAAAGACAAAACCCACCAAGATGGTGTGGGTCAATGGAACAAGAGAAAACACGAGGCCCAATTCAGAGAAGCTCTTCTCATCCTTATGAAAGGGAAAATAAACAGATATTATGATCCAATAATTGAAATTATCTAAGGTATATACCAAACAGAAAAAAAGCAAAAAACAAAAACAAACAAAGAAATAAACAAAACAAAACAAAACAAAACAAAACCAACATGTGTGTATGGACCAAAAAAATAAATAAATAAAGACTATAATATTAGCTGAAAGTTCTGGAAACTGAAAATCTTTATAGTAAAATAGATAAAGCATTACAATGAGATTGAAGGCTTTACGGTTATATATGATAGTACAGCTTAATTAAAAATAACATTAAAGAAGTAAATTAGCTGTAAAGAGCATATACCATACAATTTCATTTATGTAGAATTCAAAAAGAAATTAATCCAAACTATGTAGCAGAACACTAGAATTGTAGCTGTATGGGGGGGGGGGGGTTGGAGCAATCACTGAGATTCAAATAGCATTACAAATGGCATGATGGCTACTTTCGGTACTTAAAATGTTCCTAATGTGGGTTCTAGATGTACAGTTGAGTTTTACTTTATGAAAAAAAATCCCTCTTCTGTACACTTAGGATTAGGTCACATTTCTGTGTGCTATTAGAAGCATCAAGCAGTTTAACCAAAAGATAGAATTACATGATGAATGAAAATACAAAGGAACTATCCAAGATATGTAGACAAGAGACCATTGTTGGGGCCCTCAAACTTGGTCCAAACTTTTGACAATAACTAACATCTTATACAACTTACCATAACATCTCAAAATGTAAAAGGATATGACTGGCTGACATCTGGTAGGTGCTTTGCCATGCAACAAGACTGCTGTCACCCCTCCCATCATGATGACAAGGAAATGAAGAGTACTTTAAAAGCCATTGACTTTTCTCTAACCTGTCAGAATTTGATGCTGTTAGGCTTTGGATGTGAAATAGCCTCCATGTAAACGTGGTTCCAAGCTAATGACATTATTTTGGAAACTAAGCAGTAGAACCTAGCTAAAGGAAGCTGGTCAGTGGCTGAATACATTTCTAGAGCTTTCTTTTCCCCTGGCTCAGCTCCACCTTTTTCTTCCTTCCTTCCTTCCTTCCTTCCTTCCTTCCTTCCTTCCTTTCTTTCTTTCTTTCTTTCTTTCTTTCTTTCTTTCTTTCTTTCTTTCTCTCTCTCTGTCTCTATCTGTCTCTTTCTCTCTCTGTCTCTCTCTCTCTCTCTCTCTCTCTCTCTCTCTCTTTCTCTTTCTCGTTCTTTCCTTTTTCTTTTTGTAGCTTTGCAGTTACCATGGGATCAACAGTTTCTTCCTCCTTCCTTGCCTGCTCCCAATATCTTAACAATCTTCCTCATCTTAGACCTGAAGCAACAGAGCCAGTTGCCCAAACAAACCTCTGAAACTGAGTCAGAACAAATCTCTCCTCCCTTAAATCCCCTTAGGTTTTGTTGTTGTTGTTGTTGTTGTTGTTGTTGTTACAATGCAAAGCTACCTAGCTGCTAGAGCAGACCATCCTCATTATCTAGAAGGGAAGATTGTAGAGGCATGAACCAGTTAGAGCATGTAAATAGGGTTCTTGGTGAATTCCTGAGCACTGAGTGTTGACTAGTTTGAAACTGAGACATACCTTGGGGACGCAATCTTATTGGGGCTCCACATTTCATGGCCTTAATTTCCAGCAATCCCATAAGTTTTCACTATAGTGAGTCTTAACACCTTTCACAGGGAAGAGAATGATATTGGGGTTACCATTTTGAAGCAAAGATTCAGCCATGCTGCTTTTCACTCAGGGACTCTAGGCTGTACTCTCTGAAGACTCACCTGAAGATGGATCTATGACATATGCTTAGACTGAAGGATCTAAAGACCAACAGCTATTGGAGGTATATATGGGGGAGTCAGTAGGATGCAGAAAAAATAGATTCATGATTTTCTATAGTTGTATAGCAAAACCCTCTAAAATGCTAGTCACTCAAAGCAATGATTAGTGCATTGAATCTTTGAGTCTAGATTTTGAGCATATCAGAACTGAGTGATTCTTTTGCTTTGCCTGATGTCTCTGGGTTGATATTCAGATGGTGGCTGGGTTGAATATAATAAGTCAGAAAGCTTCACTCATAAATCTTATCCCTTAGACTCTAAGTGGTTTTCAACCTCCCTAATTCTGTGACCCTTTGATACAATTCCTCATGTTGTGGTGACCCTCAACTAAAAAATCATTTTGTTGCTTCTTCATATCTAGAATTTAACTACTGTCACAAATCATAATGTAAATATCTGTTATGCAGGATATCTGATGTATGCACCCTAAAGGGGTAAAACCCACAGATTTAGAATTGCTTAGTGACATGGTTGTAAACTACCCTGTGTTCATAGAGTATAAGGCCTTGCCATATGGTCATATGCATGACCATCAGGCTAATCACAGGATGGTCAGGGCTCTCAGGTGACTGATACAGGCGATAAAAAGGCATCGTTTCCACTAAAGTCTTCCTCTCCAATGTACGGATTAAAGAGGAGACAAGATCCACACACTCAGTGGAAATATTGGCAAATAATTTGTGACTTTATTTTATAATAGTTATAGAGCCCAAACTCCAAAATTGGTGACAAAATTTAATGCTGAAAATTCTACCCCTGCTCCTACTGATGATTGGGAAATAAATATATTCCAAATGAAATGAAACTTTACAGTTCCAACATAAAAATGCCAAGAATACTCAAAGATACATAGGGGAGCAATAATAAAACTGTTTGTAACACATTGCAAACTACAAATAACTGAGAAGACTAAGTGTATTAGAAATTAGAGATATTAAGAATAGAGCTATTAATTTTTATGAAGCCTATTAATTTGAGCAATTAATATATACTAATAAACAATAGTAAACCACAACCGGCTAATATACACTAATTAAAAATTAGAGACTAAAGCACATTTAGTAAAATGAACTTTATATGGGTTGTAGTAAATGACAAAAATTAGCAAATGGGCATATGGCCCTGAAAACCTCACCTAAAATACAACGAAGAAACACAGTTTTAAAACTACACCCAAGAGCAGATAAAAGACAGAAGCCAGGTGAAACTCTCAAGTGTATTCAAAAAATAATAAAAACTAACCCAAGGCATAGAGTGTAGAGAGTGGATACAATTTTCTAAAACCATGTTAGCATATCCATTGGTGTTATATTTGTTCTGACCTTATTTAGGTAGCCAAATAGCTATGGTATCATTAGTGAAGTTTCCCTTACTTCTAGGAGACATAATCTCACAATTGCTCAGCCCTGAAACCATACACACACAAGTAACACTAAATGGATTGAGCAAGTTGTATATATGTATATGGGTGTGTGTCTGTGTGTGTGTCTATGTTTGTGTGTGTGTACATATCTGCGTGTGTAACAATAACCAAGAGAGACCATGAATTTGAGAGGGAGAAAAAAATTAATGAGATAGAGTAGGTATATGTATATGTATATATATATATATATATATATATATATGTGTGTGTGTGTGTGTGTGTGTGTGTGTGTGTGTGTGTGTGTACATGTACATGTAAATAAATATGAAAATCTCTCAGAAAATAAAATATCTTTGCAATCATAAAAAGTGAAACAAATATATAAAAAAAAAAGTAGTAAACTGTTTTTCACAACAATAAGTTCAGATATAATTGGAAGTACCTAACAACAGTTCTGTGAAAATGGATACTCGCTGGGATTTTGAGTGTGGGTATTATAGATTAAAGATAATAGGGGGAAATATAAGCTGACAGTGGAGGTGACACATGCCTATGACACCAGACTCTTTGCAGCTGAGTCAGGAGACTATCTGTAGCCAGAATTTTGCAGTCAGGAAATTTCAGCGATCCCAGTCATAATGAGAACATTTATACCCTGACCCTCTTTAAGGGTCAGGGTACAGTGGGACAGAGGGCTAGAAATTTGGATAAAGGACTGTGGCAATCCTCTAGACTTATAACAAACACTAATTAGCTCATAACAACTTTGGTTATCAGCATTGAGCCCTCACAAGACATTGTCTACCACCTACCAGTAGAAGAAGCAGGAAGGGGTCCCAAAGCTCCCTTAATCGCTGAACTGTTGGCTACCAATAGGTTCTAGGCCAGAAAAAAAAAATCACTGTTTTTACCTGTGTCCCCACTACTGAGCCCGCCAAGCTCCAATGGATAGCTCCAAACCCACAGACACAGAGGTGGCCCTGGTTCATCTTGGTGAGTCATAAAACAAAATGAATAGACAGGAACTGGAGGGTAAGATTTGTGGAAAGAAAAAAAGATAGACATGGATTGCAGAAGGGAAGAGGGGCCAGTTGGTATGCTTAGTGCACACATGCAAACATATCCCAGAACAATTTTAATCAATCAAATAATTCTTAAATGTAAATAAGTAAATAAAGCCTGTGGGGGACATTTTACATTTAAATCGTATTCCACCCTTAGCCTTCATGGTCATTCATAAACTAAAACACATCATCTCAACTTCAATAACCCCATAGTCTTTGACCATGCCAGTAGTGTTCAAAAGTTTAAAGCCTAATGTCTCTTTTAAGATTCATGATCTCTTACAATATTTTGGAATTGCAAATTGCATGCTTCCAATTATACTGGGTCAGAATAAATGTTCCCATTCTAAAAGGAAAGAATGGGGAAAGGTTGGAAAAACCCAGGAGGACAAACACCATACCTGCAGCTTAATGTCTAGCATCTGGAGTTTATGATAGCATCATATGGTCTCCAACAGGCTTGAGCAACCCCATCCCCAAAGCTCTGTTCACAGCAGCATATGAGGACTTGCTTTTGGATCAATTCCAGTGGATGTCTGCAGGTTTTATCCCCAATGAAAATCTAACATCCTTGAAATCCCCAAATACCCTAGTATCTCCACTACAAATTAGCGTTCTCTTTTGTAACTTCATGCACAGTGTACTTGGTAGATCTACGCTGGGAGTCTGAGCCTGCTACATGTTGTTTGCTCCTTTCCACACTAAATTCTACATTTTTCAATCTTTCTGCCTGCTTTCTGATTCCTCTCACTGTAATCCTAGCTAAAAGCATTGAACAGCAACCATGCCATAGGTTACCTGCTATGCAGTCTTGAAATTTTCTCTTCCAAGAAAATAAGGCTGTTAGCTTTTAATTCAGCCTCATTCAAAATTTCAGGACAAAGACAAAATGTAGGCAGTCACTGCAGGAATATACCACAAGTGTTATCTGTCCCACTCCCCAATAAAGATCCTATTACCTTCTAAACCATTGTTAAGATGGTCTTTTAATTAATTTTTCATTCTTTTGTTTTGTTTTGTTTTGTTTTGTTTTGTTTTGTTTTGTTTTTCGAGACAAGGTTTCTCTGTATAGTCCTGGCTGTCTTGGAACTCACTTTGTAGACCAGGCTGGCCTACTCAGAAATCTGCCTGCCACTGCCTCTCGAGTGCTGGGATTAAAGGCGTGCACCACCATGCCCAGCTAATTTTTCATTCTTATTTTACTTTACACAGAAATTATGTGTGTATGTCTGTGGCAGGAGTGGGGATATGTGTGCATGAGTGTAGGTATCCACACAGGCCAGAAGAGAATAGCAGACTCCGTAGAGCTAGAGGTGCCAGAGATTGCAAGCTACACAACATGGGTGCTGGGAAGCACACTTAAGTCCTCTGCAAGGTGTATATTAAGTGTACATAAAATATACACTTTTAGTTCATGAACCATCTCTCTAGCATTAGCACAGGCTTTACTGTCTTTCATTCTGCCTTCTGTCTAGGCAAACTCACTTCCACCAGTATAGCACCCCAAGCTCTGCTTCAGTCGTCTCGAGCTGTTCTAGCCAATAGCTCCACGCTTTTACACATTCCTCCAGTAGACCAATTCCTAAGCCTACACACTGCATGGTCAGTTTTGTCCCAGTAAGGACCCCACACTACCTAACACATTCTCTGTATCTGTATTGTCATTTTTCTTATTATGGTGACAGAATATATAACAGAAACAACCTAAGGGACAAAGTATTTATTTGGGCTCGTGTTTTGAAAGGGGATAATCTATCATGGTAGGGAAGACAGGGTGGCAGGTGGTACTGTGTGTGGTGGCAGAAGCTTGCAGCATGGGTTACTCACATCTTGGAAAGACAGAAAGCAATATACCTGAACCGGCACCATGGTCAGATCGTAATGTAATGCATAATGCCAGAACTCTGTTTTGTGAAGCTAGATCCCACCTCTGAAAACTCACACAGTCTTTGAAAAGTGTGTTACTAGCTAGTTCAAATACATGAGCCCCTGACAGGCATTTCATATCTAAACCATAATAATCATTACACAGAGAACAAAGAAACAAACTCATGCCCAGAAGGTTATTGATTAAAAGAAAAAAATTACCACAATGATAGTGAGTATATAGAGATCTGTTTTCAAAACAGCTCATAAAACGTTTCTGAAGAATACTACCATTATGACTATTGTAACTTGCATTAAGACAATCACTTCACTTTATGAGGGCCAGAGTTGGGGCTCTGAATTAATTATGGTAATTGTGAAGTATTTATGCAAAAGGAGGTCTGTGTGTTTGAATAAGTAAGTGGCTCTTAGTAACATTTTCTAATGAATAAATCAATTTAAAATTGAAAATCTATGTCCTCTGGTAATTTCTTCTAAGTCTTTTTTTACTATGAAATCTCTTGTCAAAATTAACACACCTAGAAGACATTCATAAAACATTTGTTGAATGGATGAATTTTGATGTGACATTAAGATAATACTGTCAGTTTCATATTACTGTGAAGTAATGCACAACACTTAACTTTCCATAGGCAAATGTTTTGCAATAATTTCAGAACTGCAAAGAAACAGAAGTTACAAAGACTCAGGCCTACTGTGAGGTAGGATTAGTGTTTCACATATTCCAAAGCACCACCTGTATTACAAAATGACAAAAATACAACCTGCAGTATATATGCCAAACTATAGAGGCGAGAATAAAGACAGTCTCCCATTTGATGAGAAATATTAAATAATTCATTTAAAAACCTAAGGATGTATAAAATGGTAAATGCTGGATAGTACTATGAAGATAAGATTGGAATAATAATTACTGAAATAGTCTTTGAATTTGGAAATAATTTATTTTGGTCACATGAAAGAGATCAGTGTTTCAAGGGAACATTGTTTTATAATTCATTGTTGATTAGACAATATCAGTAAATTATATCAACCAATAAGAGCTAGTTAAATAATAAATTCATTGTACGTGAACTTTATAGGAAGCAAACAGTATTCTTGTGTTTTGCTCCCAGTATCTGTAAGTCAAATCAGCTGCCTCCAAAGTGTTCCTCATTGCTCCTATAATGGAACCTCATACAAGACCAAACACATACAGAGCCAGTTTTACAGTGGAGTTTTAACACCCACATGTGATGGCAAATTAGGTAATTTCAGAGCGGAACCTCTATGCAACTACATAATATGATGTTCTCATTTTACATAATGAGAAAACTGAGGCCTGAAGATATTATCTGGCCTGAGGTTTGCACAGTCGAGAAGGAACAGAAGACCGCCCATATCCAGACACTGGATCATGGCTTCTGGGTTCCTTCTACTGCACACTGACTTTCCCAAAGAAGAAGAAATGAGGAAACAAGTCCTGCAACAAAAACTGTTCCTATCCTTTATATATGAACATTAAAATTGTGTATTTCTTATGCTATTATTTTATTGAAGCTTTGTTTAAGCAGATTAAAAGTTTGGAGATGAAAATTTAGTTTTAACTGTCTGCTCTGGAAAAACTGTATGTGTACACAAAAGCATATATAATAATAGAGTAGAACTGTCCTGGCTGTGTTAGCTATAATTTTGAATCGAATTCAATTTCATCCTAAGCATATTAGCTTGTGTTCATAAGTGTAATTACATGCATGTACACACTTAATTAATAATGATCTTCCAATGTTGCTGTTAAAGTCAATGTACAAATTCTGACTCCTCTGATAAATATCAGAACTTTAAAAAAAAATTACAGCAATCTAAATTGAACTAAATTACTGAAAATAAAGGAAAACAAAATAATTTGAGTTATGAAAGTCACATTATAATCTGCTGTGGATATTGCTTCATGAAAAATGGTGAGAAATTTGCAGGAAGATGAGTACCTGGGGATAAAATCATTCCATTAGGATAATCACGTTAAGTGACCCAATTTCGGTGAGTATTTTAATAGAGATGAGTTTGTAATGAAAATCCAGGAAAGCAGCAGTGTTTACCAAATTACCAATTACAGGCACACATCCAGATAATCTTTGATAAGGAGCTCCATTCTACAGGGAGCTGGCAGCTGAACTAGAGTCAGGGTCTCAAAGTCGAGAGCTGCCTCTGCTAGAGTGGAGATGGACACAGATTTGCTGGCCTCTGTGTGTCAGGGTCCTCTCTCCTTTGATAACGAATGAAATGGTCAAGATAACCTATGAAATCCTTCCATATTTAATAGTCAGTGGTTCTAAATATTGATTGAACTTCAAAGGTTTCATTGTTTATTAAATGCTAATGCCCCGTCGGTCATAGACATATATTCTGGAGAACAAAATCCCAAAGTGGTGGCCAGTTTGTATTTCATACTAGATTTTGTCTAATGGGAGTCTCTGTGACTGTGTAGGTTGTATTGCAAAGGGTAGCATTTAGGGTAAGAGTAAGCAGAGGTTGCCTAAGACTTCAGTATTTCCTGCATCACACTGAAATACACTAGTGTCAGATTTAGCATGCTTAAAATTTGAGTATCTAACAATAAGAATTTATTATAGTTAAAACGTTCAAATAGCAATAGTTATTAATTATATAAAATGCAACATGCAAACACACACACACACATACACACATCAATTTGCAGTGAGATTAGAGAGAGTTGGGGGTTAGGGATAAAGGCAGGGGCTTGAAAGTCACAGACGAAGCCTCTGCTCTGCAGAGTCTACAGGAATGCAGGTGCTGATAGTTACTGGGACACAGGAAGAGAAATTGTAGTCTATATATATTTTGATGATAGAGAACTCATGGCTTAGTAATAGAGCTGATTCAGGATGTGTGAAGATTGAAACAACTTAAGATTCAGCTGGTTTCCATGAAGAATCACTTATGTGCACAGGCACACACACACACACACACACACACACACACACACACACACACATGCATGCACACACACACATACACACAGGCACATAGGTGTGTGCAAACACACACACACATGCACACAGGCACATAGGTGCATACACACACACACACACACACACACACACACACACACACACACACACACGACAAATGGTGGCAAGGGAATCAAAATCTAGATGTTTTACCCCAAGTAAAACATACATTTTTCATTTTGTTCTCATTATTCCCTAAACACATTTGGAAAACCCATTTAAATTTTCTTTAAATATACACTGGGACCTCAACAAATTTGAATGTTAGAAGGCTACAGCAACCGGAGGGGTTATGTCTCAAAGTAAGACAGCTATTTCAATTTTAGATACCAACTTTCTCCCTCCCTCATACATGCTTAAAATGATTTATTTGTTTCACAGTTAATCTATAAATGCATGTGTAGTCCATATTCTACCTGAATCTTGAAGAAAGATTTAAATAAATTATAGTAAAACCAAACACATTACAGCAGTGATGATCACCCAACACAAAGATATCAGCAAATATCCTCATCTGTTTTCATGAAGTCAGGGAAGATGAAGCTAATAACATGGACAGAGAGCAAAAGGTATTGGAAAACTGTGAAGAATTTTAAAAGGAGGATCGTGTATGTTTTTTATTTCTGTAAGGAGTTACTGAGTAAAGTTGCAAGTGATGATAAAAAAATACATATATATATATATATATATATATCCAGTAACAATCAAGAAATCTCTGCTACAAATGGCAGAAAGAATGAGATTGGAAATCAGTCCTAGAGGGGAGAGGCCCCAGGGAGTCTATGGGAGTGATTCTAGCTGAGACTCCTAGTAGTCGGGGGATATGGTCCCTGAAGTGGCCACCTCCTGTAGCCAGTTAGCCCTCAAAGTAGAAGGCTAAGAACAGCAACTTACCCACAGAACCTTTGACTCAAAACATGTCCTGCCTACAAGATGTGCAGGGGTAAAGATTGAGCAGAGATGGAGTGAATGGTCAACAAATGACTGGTCCTAATTGAGACCCATCTTGTGGGCAAGAACCTCCCCCTAAAACTGTTAACAATTCTCTGTTATACTAGCAGAAAAGAACCTACCATGACTGTCCTCTGAGAGGCTCTACCCAGCAGCCAATGGAAACAGATGCAGAAACTCACAGCCAAACGTTAGAGGGAGTTCTGTAGTCTTATGGAAGAGTTGGGGGAAGGACTGAGGGACCCAAAGAAGACAGTAACTCCACAGGAAGGCCAACTGAGTCAACTAACTTCAACTCTTGGGGATTTCCAGAGAGTGAACCAAGAACCAAAGAGCTAGCATGGGCTGGACCTAGCTCCCCAACCTCGTCCCATGCACATATGTAGAATATGTGCAGCTTGGTCTTCATGAGCGTCCCCCAGAAACTGAAGTGGGTCTGTCTCTGAATCTCTTGGCTGTCTGTGGTTCTCATTCCCCTACTTGGGCTGCCTTGTCTGGCCTCAGTGGAAGAGGATGTCCCTAGTCCTTCGGAGACTTGATGTGCCAGGGTGGGGTGATACTGGGGTGGGGGGCAACTCCCACTTCTCAGAGAGAAAGGGAGGGAGAATAAGGGAAGAGCTGTGGAAAGGGGGGACTGGGAAGAGACAGAGTTGATATTGGGATGAATAAATATATAAATTAATGAAAAAAGAATAGGTAATGTGGTGAAATGGGTCAGGCTCCAGTGAAACCACTAAAATATCAATTTATTATGATGTGGAACTGTTCAGGTGGCAGATAGGAATCCAGAAAATATATATGGTTGGAGTTCAAGAAAAATCAGGGGTAAGATGGAACAGAAAATTACGTTAGGAAGTCTATGGCAAATGAGGAAAACAGCAAGGGAAAAAGCGATACCGTTGAAGTTGAAGACACTGTGGAAGGCTTTCCCAGAGAGGGGAGAAGACAGAAAAGCATGGGGAAGAGCATTCTGCCATTGGGCAAGGCTTTCAGCCACCCAAGTGCTTGTGCTCTCAGAATTCACTCAATACTCAAAAAGTATATGTTCATGGGCATTTAAAAGTTCATTATCATTCTAGAGTATCCTGAGTTATATTCCTCCTGTAGCATATCTCATTTAGCCTATGTGCCTCTATTTACTTTGTTTATGCAATACATGGAAGTTTTTAAAAGAACGGTTTAATTATTTTCAACACCAGTCAATGATTCTCTCTCTTTTCTTGTTTTTTTTTTTCCCCCATGAAAGCCGTTGTCTAACTTCTATCATTACTCAGAATCTGTCAGGTTTTATTGTATAATGTGAAGCAACTGAATTAAAATGAGCATTACAATCAAATCCCATGGCATCTCTGGTAATTTCCAAGCATGCCCAAGGTACACACACATATGGAATGGTAATTGTAGCAAAGTCTACTGCACCTGCCCAGGGAAAGCTTTGTATCTTACAATTTTTAATAAGATAGGAATAGGTTCAAAACAGGGCAAGTATATGAAAAGAGGAGGAGATTCAGGGTAATATATAATACATGTGTCTCCAGGGTTTACTGACTTGAAAAGAGGAAGGCAGGGACTACATTGGCAACAAAACAGCAGCAAAAATGTCTAGACTGCCATTTCAGAGGAACAGTTGGGATTCTGGGGCCATCAGGTCATGAAAAGACTCTTGTCAGTCTTTGGAATAAAGACTATGAAAAGAGTCCACTCAGTTTCTCATAGAAAGTGCACTGAGAAAGCATGTCTATCCAGAAATGTGATGAACAGGGGAGTACTACAAAGTACTACATGATACAGAAAAGTGCTCCGAAATTTCAAGCTTCTTCCAAGACATTTTGCTTTTGTTGGTCTCACTTTGGTTTGGTTTTCATTGTGGTAGATATCTTAGTGGAATTAAGTACACTTGCACTATTATACAGTCACTACCAAAATCTCTTTTCTAAATTTCATTTTTAAAGCTTGTACTTTTCTAAACTGGAATCTATACCCATTTATCAATGACACTTCTATTTTCTCAGATGAAGGGTAGAGATGAGAACTTTATCCAGGCTGTGCAAATACATAGCTTGAGCTGAGTCCAGAGCATTTCTTTCTCTGCTTAAATAATTCCTGGGCCTAGACCTAATCTTCCAGGCTGACTGATTCACTCTGTCTTCTCTCGGCTTCTCACTGAATCGCCTCACACTAACTTTGACAATATGTTCTAACCTTCTAGCTCCTCCTCATTCTCTGGCTTGCTCTGTTTTCATCTGTGTCTAGCTTGTTCTCTCTGCTGCCTGTCTCTATACAACTGTTCCACTAAGACTGCCACACACACATTTCTCTCCCTGAGCTGCTCTACATACCCTCTCCTTCCTGTGCTATTCTCCTTCGAGTTAGGCATATTTGTTTTTGACTCATTCTACCATATCTTTTTCTGATTCAACACTTTGACTGTTCCTCAATTAGACACCATTTTCAAACATGGCTGCTTCCTTCTACAAATTAACCTTTCCTTCATTGTTAAGGGTGTTTACTAAAGGTGTGTGTGTTGCCAGCCAGATCATACTGTGACAGGGTGTGTCTCCATTCTGGCTGGATCATATTGATTTAGAAGGTCTTTGGATGTGATCTCTTGACAGAGCAGATGTGTTGCTGGATTAAGGTTCCTCTACACCCATTAAACAATAACTTCTTGGGCCTGAGAGATGGTTTAGTTGGTAAAATGTTTGCTAATCAAACCAGACTATTGGAGTTTGATCCCTGGATAGAAATCACATGGTAGAAGGAAAGAAACAACTCCTGCAAGTTATTCTTTGATCTCACACACATACACACACACTCACACACCATAAATACATGTAAAAAAATACTTTAAAGTGTTATCTTAATCTGCTTTTTCTCCAACTAAAAACCATCACTTAACCACTTTTTATCCTTAAGGCTTTAATGACTGTGGAATTCACATAAGTATCACCACACAGGTTTAATTTTGTGGCCAGCTTATTTGGGTTAGCATGTCATCTTTAAGACTTAGATATGATATGAATCTAAACCTGACCTTCATTTCATTTGAAAATGAATCATATTTTATTCTGTGTATATATTATATTTGTCTCCTCACCTTTAGGTGGAAGTCTTGACTGTTCCTGCCTTTAACTTTTTTGAATAATGCTGATGTGAACATTGGCACCTGTGTGTGGAAACCACCTTGAGACATTCGAAGCCATTTTAACTTTGAATTTGTTGGGCATATTCCCGTTTATTCCTTCTTTCTCTAAGCACTGAGATTGTCTTATTGTTAGGAATACTTAAGCTAAAGGCAATCTGATCTACAGAATAATCCACAGAGTTCTGATGTCACATGGATAGCAACCAACTGACTACCTGTACTCTTAGAGTAGTTTTCAGTGTAGATTATTAAAAGAAAATTATGAGTCTATATTATTTCAAAGGCAGTAAACTAAAGTGAGTGTACAGTAAAGAATAATTTGACAGGACGGGACATTTCGATTTTAAATTCCTTTATAAAGAATGTGGGCTACATATGCTCTAATAGTAAAGAAAAACAAACAAACAAACAACAAATAAAGGATATTTGTTTGGGTTTTCTTTGCATAAACCCTTTCCATGCCCTCAAATGTGACTAGAAACCAACATCCACTCTTTCATATATTGAGAGGTAGCCCCTCAAATGAGATAGAATTAATACTCTTGCAAATTCAATTGATTTATATGCCACTATTCAAAATGGGATTACCAGAAGGGACTATTTTAAATTTAAATGAAGGCTGCCTTGGATGGAATAACTTACTCTTGATCCTCAGGTTTGTAATCAATAGGGAACTCTGGCTGAATCTGATTTTTTTTTACGTTTTTCAGCATAGTCAGGAATCCTAATGCAAAAATCTGCTCTGTTATGTGGATTTGTGAACTGTCTGGAGGGTTCTGGGTCCATTAACCAAAGGATAGATTACCCAGAGACACAAATGTAATGCTTTTGTCTCCCACTGAGACAGTCTTACTCCAATATTATTCAGTGATTTCGGGAAAAGTGGTTTCTGTTTTCCTTAGGTTCACACCTGAACATTTATAAACAGCAAGGCATTCTCTTGGTGTTAATTTAAAATCTACAGCAAAATTAATTGCACGTGCACCTTTAAAACTGGATCCTGGAGCTGGCAATGAGGACATTTTAGAATTTATTCATTCAAGCTCCCAGAGTAAATGGCCATAATACAACGTGGTATTTATGCATAAAGTGAAAGGCCTCAGCACCTGTGGCCAAAGAACAAACCTGCCAGTGAAATGAGAGACAGTCTATACCCCAGCCATGACTGGATGAGGCATCCAAATACCAGCTCTGAACATATCATCCTGGTCCTGCAGCCAGCTAACATATGACTGATTTTCATAACCAGTCTGATAAACACAAGACTACTTATGATATGCTTCTGTTTCTTATTTGTGCATGATGTATGTGTTTGTTCATGTGTGGGTGAGCACATATGTGTGTTTGGGATGTGTTCATGTGCTAGTGGAAGCAAAAAGACAAGGTTTGGTCCTCAGGAATTCTGTCTACCTCTTTTGAGACAGAATCTCTTACTGCCCTGCAGCTATCCAATTATATGACATTGGCTGCTCGGGGAGTTCCAGGGATCCTGTCCAGTGCTGAAATTACAAGTGCATGATACAATACGCACACCTGGCACTGTCCTGGGGTGCTGGGGATTGAACTCAGGTCTTCATACTTTAAAACAAGCACTTTATTAATTTACCATTCTCTCTGGCCCTGAAAAGAATTTTGATTTATGTTTCAGTTTCAGTGATATTGGACTCGTGGCTCTGTACATTCTAGCAGATGCTCTCTGTCGCTGAGCCACATTCTTGTGAGAGTTAATTTTAATTGTCAACAAGACTGGATTAAGAAATGTCATAGGGTTGTAATGTAACATACCCTTAGGTGTGTCTGTGAGCACATCTCTAGGGAGGTTTTACTGAGAAGGAACAATTCACTCTGAGTATGGGCAGTGCCATCCCATGGGCAAGAGTCCCAAACTGAATAAGAAAAGCAGGAGAGTGCGGTGAGCCCTGGGTTATTTATTTTCTTTGATGCTTTGTTTGTACCATGGACCAAGCCACTCCTACCTTCATGCACGCCCCACCATGATGGACTGTCTTCCTCTGAACTGGGAGCCAAAATGGCTTTTATCAAGAATTTGATAACTCAAATGAGAAAAATAACTTACATACCCACCAAGTCCCTAGAGCTCATTCAGATCTATTGTTGGGCTCACACCAATCAGAACTACAGTCTGCTGAAAAAAGAAAATGAACGTACCAGTTTATAATTAAGAATTATTATAAGAAATTGTCAGGAATGCTAAGCAGCAAATGCTTTCTTTAAAAATGCTTGTGTCATTCCCTATTATTCACAGAGGTAAACAATCCGAGCACTTATAAATCAGCCCTCTGTCTGGACATGCAATAAAAATCCAAACTAATATTCTCAAGAAAATTTCTCCTCCTAGCCAGAGCTATAATCGAGCATTTTAGGCATAATATGAAATATTAATGGCTTTTCCTTTCCCTACTCTCTTTTCATTCTTTTCTGCTCCAATCCTGTCCATCTTTTCTCTTTAAAGGGTAAAAACAAAGTCATGCTGCCCTTGCTTCTGAATCATGTGTCCTCGCCACCACCTGAGGCAGTGAGAAAAAGATGAAGAAATGACAGTATCTGGTCTGGCTGACTCTCACTACATTGTTGGAGATATTTAGTAGCTCAGACACAGTGTTAACTCTTCCTTGTCCTTGTGCGGTCCAATGACAGCTAGTCTCTGGTCCCGCTCATCAACGTGCGTGGTTTGCTTAGAGCTAAAAGTACATGGACTAGTGGAGAAAAGGAAGGAGCCCCCCTTCTTGGGAAACAGCTACTGTGGAGGAGCTTCGTCTGTTTATTCATTTGTTCAGAGATATGCTAGCATTTGATTCATGAATGCTGTAATCTTGTTCAGCTGATGACAGCTTAAAATTAGCTGGAGGTAGGAATGGAAAACTTCAAAGAAGGTTTAAATCTTCCTCCACCCCCTTTCTTCCAATATGGACTGAATGCTGACTATATGCCACATACTCTGAAGGGTGTTGGGACTTAAAGCAACATTCACCTTAATCTATTTAAAAAAAAAAAAAAAGAACAGGCAATAAATAAGTGTTGCTTTTTCCCCCACCCAAAAGTTAATGAAACAATGTGAAAAACAGTGTAGAGGAAAGAAGCAGCTGCAGCATCAGGACAACACAGGAGGCAGGGATTTCTTAAAGGGCTGCTGACTACAGTGGTTTCGAGTGCAGTCTCCAGAGTCAGTCTAGGGTGTAATTCTGAACTCTGTTGCACATGATATATGGAACACAGTCTGTATGCTAGGGATATGCCTTTGAGAGCAATGTTTGAGAACATCCCTAAACCTTCCTGAATATAATGGTTAACTCCAGGTCCTGGCATTTATTTTAAACTAATTCAAAAGAATGTTAATTATTATTGCATTATTGTATTATTATTATTATATTATTACACATAAGTAACACTTACAATGGAACCTAGAGTATACCAAGTGTAAGATTCATGAAAAAGCAAGAAAAATAATTTTCTAGGGAAGACAATGTCTTTAAGTCACAAATGTTCTTATTTCAATAACTATTAGGAGGTTTGGACGGCCAAAGAGTCAAACATAAGGAAAGAAAGGCTTTCTTAAAATAAAGTGAAAGAGCTAGGAAGAGATCATGCAGTTGGTGCTAAGGACACTGGGACATACCTGGATTTTTGTTCTACAAACATCTGGTAGACCCTAAAGAGATTCAAAGGAGTGATATAAACAATTCAATTCATAGTTTGAACAGCTCTCTCCTTTCAGAGTGGCGGTGAGTGGGTTAGAAAAGTCGAATGTAGGAGTTCGATGCTGTAGAGATGGCTCAGTGGTTAAGGGCACTGACTACTTTTCCAGAGGACCTAGATTCAGATCTCAGCCCCACTATGGTCATTAGCAACACTAAGAAATTCCAGTTCCTGGTGCTCTGACACCCTCTGTAGCATCAGATATGCGCATAATGCATTTACATACAAGCAGGCAAAACAGTCATACATACAAAAAGGATAAATGGATATTTTCAAGTCAAAAGCAGCTGTAGAAAGATGAAGCGCAGTCATTCACATGAAAGATGCTAGTAGGTTGCATGTCTAGGTAACAAGGAAAATGAGCGAACAGATTCTGGATATATTTTCAAAGAAAAGTCCATTGATTTTGATCAGAACTAGAGAAAGATATGGTAAGCTGCATATTTCATAAGTGACCATAAGACTTCATGTTCCCTAAACACGATCTTGGATATCTCCCATCTCTAAATTCGATTGAGTTTTCCTCCCTTTAACAGTTGTGATTGAACTGCACCGGCATTACTCAAACTATGTTGTGCAAATCTTCCAGGTTCACTCCTGGGCTTCTGATCTTGGACTGACCTGTATAATGTTCCAGAGAAATTCACATTTGCCCAAGTCTCAGAATAAGACCTTATTTGGAAATAATTTTTCTGCAGCTGTAAATAGTTAATTCAAATGTACTAGATTAGGAAACATTTTTAATTATATTCGTTCTGTTTGAGTATAAGAAGAAGAAAGGCACAGAAACCCAGATACACCCAGAGGGAAGAAGTCCCTGAGATAACAAAGAATGACATTGGAGGGATGAAGCTGCAAATCAAAGAATTCTGAGGATTACCAGGAAGCCAGCAGATGCTAGGAACTTCAAAACAGGATTCATCTCTGGAGCCTTTAGAAGGATTTCAGTCTTGAACTTGACATTGCTATATAGTGACAAAATGTTTAACAACTTCACTGGTGTCATTGATAATGAATTCGAACATAAGCTGCTAGAGTTTTGTTTCCGTTTTTTTTAATTATGTCTTTTGATACATGGGTGTTATGTGCATGTGGGTACAGATGCATGTGGATCTAGAGAGAACCACTATTTGGGTGCCAGGAGAATGGAATTCATATCTCCAACACTAGCAGTATATGCTCTTAACAGCTGAGCCATCCTTCTAGCTCCATGTTAGTGAATTTTGTGTAAGTACAGTTCTCAAACAGAGCACCCAAAAGATCAACCAACTAATTTCCTTTAACACTTGATTTGTCATAGAAAGATATATGGAACAAATAAAATTGTTCAGGTTTTGGTCAAAGGGTAAAATATCTTTTAAAATCCTTAATGAATTTGGAAAAACAAAATGAAGAATAAATATGCAGCCAGTGTTTGTTCCATACCCAGGGTCTGGGAGCAGAAGAAACTTAAAGAGAGAGCCACAGTGCAGAGTTCAAATTCGGGGCTTGTTAGGAAAGTGTGTCAATGCTAGGAGGAAGACAAGAGTATGACTCTAACACCCACCACTAAAGTGTCAGGAAGATTTAAGGTGGCACCTCATAAGCCCTTCAGACACACAGAGCCATCAGGATTTGAGTCTGCCTTTTAAATCAATGAGCAACTAAGCTTCTTAAGGGTTGATGCCCACAGCAGCCGACAAGAAGCCTATGACAGAAAAAAAAAAGGCTCACACTAAAAATATCCACGGGAGGTCTTTTGTCTAATAGAGTAGATTTACAAGCAGACACATGTGAAGTCCAAACATTGTTAAAGGGATTTCACGAACTTGGACTGAAAGGAACAGGTAAGTCATACAATAAAAAGGCTGAGGGACGGGTCTCTGAATACATGGACTACTTTGGGTATGAAGCAAAATTTTAAAAAGTTACCCAACAGCAAATCTGAGCCACTTGCAGAAAAGAAGCCAGGGAGTGCAGTCAAAGACCAAGAAAGGGGAAGCCACTGGCTAAGAAAAGCATCACCTTATTTATAATAGCCAGAAGCTGGAAAGAACCCAGATGCCCCTCAACAGAGGAATGGATACAAAAAATGTGGTACATTTACACAATGGAGTACTACTCAGCTATTAAAAGGAATGAATTTATGAAATTCCTAGGCAAATGGTTGGACCTGGAGGGCATCATCCTGAGTGAGGTAACACAATCACAAAAGAACTCAAATGATATGTACTCACTGATAAGTGGATATTAGCTCAGAAACTTAGTATACCCGAGATGTAAGATACAATTTGCAAAACACATGAAACTGAAGAAGGAAGACCAAAGTGTGAACACTTTGCCCCTTCTTAGAATTGGAAACAATCACCCATGGAAGGAGTTACAGAGACAATGTTTGGAGCTGAGACAAAAGGATGGACCATCTAGAGACTGCCATATCCAGGGATCCATCCCATAATTAGCCTCCAAACGATGACACCATTGCATACACTAGCAAGCGTTTGCTGAAAGGACCCTGATATAGCTGTCTCTTGTGAGACTAGGCAGGGGCCTAGCAAACACATAAGTGGATGCTCACAGTCAGCTATTGGATGGATCACAGGGCCCCCAATGGAGGAGCTAGAGAAAGCAACCAAGGAGCTAAAGAGATCTGCAACCCTGCAGGTGCAACAACATTATGAACTAACCAGTACCCCAGAGCTCTTGACTCTAGCTGCATATGTATCAGAAGATGGCCTAGTCGGCTATCTCTGGAAAGAGAGGCCCATTGGACATGCAAACTTTATATGCCCCAGTACAGGGGAACGCCAGGGCCAAAAAGTGAGAGTGGGTGGGTAGGGGAGTGGGTGGGAGGGTATGGGGTACTTTTGGGCTAGCATTGGAAATGTAATTGAGGAAAATACGTAATAAAAAAAAAGAAGAAGATCTGAACCTTTAATAAGGAACACCTGTATCAAACATATGGCTTGACCATGACTGTTGTTATGACTCTTTTTTGATTAAGAATATGGTTACTCTGTACAGGACTCTCTATTGTATGTTGGGTGTGTGGGAGATGGATAATTATAGTATTTTGGTCACAACTCTTGCCGGGTAGTGGAGGTACACACCTTTAATCCCAGCACTTGGGAGGCAGAGAAAGGCAGATTTCTGAGTTTGAGGACAGCCTGGTCTACACAATGAGTTCTAAGATAGCCAGGGCTACACAGAGAAAAACTGTCTCAAAACAAACAAACAAACAAACAAACAAACAAACAAACCACTCTTGAAATATTAAGGAGATTCATGCTGAAGCTCTGAATTCAAACAGCCTTAGAAACACTGGATCTTCTTTGAACTTCAATAGTTAATGATACCTTGGTTATCCTTAAAAGATGGGGTATTGGGCATGTGGAAGGGGTGGGGAGAGTAGCAGACAAAAGAGAGGCAATGGATTATTATACTTACTAAAAGCAGCTATGCTGACACCTTTCATGCTATATATTCTTCTTGGCTTTATGACACTGTTATAGTGTGATATTTTGTATAAAATAACAGTGTGGTCATAAAGATGAGAGAAAGGAATGGACTTACAGTTAACTTGTCAGTAAATAGTGATACTGAATAGTGATAGTATTTGTTAGGATGATCAGTAGTAGTTTGGGGAAGGAGAAGAAACTGTAAAGGTATGAATAGATATCGTGGTTGTCATTGGCAAAGTTAACTTTGATATATATATGTATATATATGTATATATATATATGTATATATATATATATATATATATATACATATATATATATGAATTTCAAATGAAATCTGTTCAGTTCATTCTGAGTTCAAAAACTACAACATGCCTTCTACCAAGGAAATAGTTCAGCAGTGACATTTTTATGAAGAATGGCACTAGAAGCCCCCGTGACATTAACAACAGTGGATTGATGGTCTTTAAATGGCATAATCATCCAGCACAACTCAACATAAGCTGATCCAAAAATTTAACGCTCATATTTGTTGCTTTGAAAGAACACCATTTACCCCATTAAAACAAGTGAAAGACAACTTTATTCTTTGAAAATGTGGGCATTTAAAATTATATATATATTATATATATATTAAATTATATATATATTATAATTATATATATTAAAATTATATACACACACACACACACACACACACATACATACACACAC
This sequence comes from Mus musculus, assembly GCF_000001635.26. Classification (NCBI taxonomy): domain Eukaryota; kingdom Metazoa; phylum Chordata; class Mammalia; order Rodentia; family Muridae; genus Mus; species Mus musculus. The sequence continues at coordinate 110,092,635 of NC_000069.6, forward strand.
ACACATATGGCATTATCTCTGTAGGAAAATAGAATTTGAATTTGATTTGATTGCTTGCCAAAACTGAAATCTTGGTAGAGATTCCAGTTGCCATCCAATGCAAATGAGGACTATTCCAAAATGGTGTTCTCGTGGAAATGCCAAGAGACCTTAAACACCTCAGTGTGCCAGATACAGTCAGGAAAAGAAGAAGCAGTCATTTTGCAAAACTGTTAATCACAGGAACCGGTAAGAGCAAGCAGCATTTAGGTGAAAGACGTCCATGTAATAAATGTCTACAGAGACTCCATCTACCACTGAATTAAAAGCTTGGAGAATCAGGACAAAGAAGAGGGAAAAACCAATTCACTCCTCTCTGACCTGGGTTGATGAAAGCAATGTGTGAGTTGCAGAAAGTCTCTCTTCAAAACAAGCAATCCCAATATTCCAGAAAAGATGAAGTTAAGTAAAACACAACCTTGGTTTCTTTGAAAATTTCAGTTTGGAATGTTGTGGTTTCAACAGAATACCATCATATATTTAAAAGGCAACTGGGCCACACTGAAACAAGAGCACTCTCTGCCTCCTCTGTCCCCATCTCTCCTGAAAAAGATCAAGAAGAGCGCCACCTATGCCATGCCTCTGCTTCTTTTTGTGAACAGGCCAATGCTTCCAAACTGAACATGTAATTATGGGTCAGTGTTCTGTGCAGTTTACTTCACAAAAATTCAAACACCTGCTAGAAGACATTTAATAAATCCCTGTGGACCTAGAAATGCTAAGTGTTTAGAAATTGATAATATAGAGCATAAAATAAGCCAATCATTTAATTACTGTTTCATACTCAGCACGAGAACTCCAGGGAGCAGTACTGAGTTCTACAGACACTAGAACACCAATGACTGTATTTTTATAGTGATAAGGCTACAGGTTACAAGAAATGATCTTAATTTGCAAAGCAATTAATAAAATATGATACAGAGCAATGTTTCAACAGTTGGGTGCGACCGTCAAGAATGGTTTAATACTGATGGTACCTTCCATCAACAATGGTTTATTACTGGTGATACCTTCCAAACTGTGACATGCTTCTGTTGCTAGGAATCTATCTCACATGAAATTTAGGGACTCATAAGTGCTGTACTTGTGAATATACTTGTTTTTCCCACTTCCTCCCCCTTCCAATTCCTAATGTTAGATACGATACATATCATAAATGTCTCGTTTTGCATTTCAATAAAATATATTTATGCATTCAGATCTATCATCAAATGTTAAAGCTTCAGAAGTCTTAAACACAAAGAAGAGGATATACACATTGGTTCAGGAGTTTAAAATGTTTAGAGTTTTGGGATTTTTTTGTTTTTTTATTTGTATTTAGAGAAGCTACAAATGTACTGGACAAAAAAAAATTGAAGACAACAGTCAAGACGAACTCCCTTAATAATTATAACTAACAAAATGTTGGGAGAACGTGGAGAATTCTCTGGCGCTTTTTCACCTAAGGAAGAAAACCAGAATGAGATGCAAATCAGTGCTCTTATCTAATGAATAATGCAAATGAGTGTTCTGCATATAGCAAGTCAGTCTGCAGAAATTCTTCTGCCTCACCTCACATTTCTTAGGGGTTTAAGCACTGTGTGTCATAAGAAATTAGAGGAAGGATTGCCAAGTAATGGCAGAGTCTTGGAGCCCCAAGTTAGTCTAGACAATAAAGAATTAGGCTGCACTGGACAGCAAAGAGGAAGCTGATAAAACAAAGATATTGCCATTTTTGCTTTGCCTATTTAATGGACTTATATGGCACTTTAATCGGTAATTCTTTGTGTGGTTAGTACTTAAAGAGACTCAGTGATACCTGTTGGCAAGGTTTGAAACTAGTTATGAAAACTCAGCTTTCTCCCAACCCCTAGTGCATGGAAAAAGAGTGTTACTGAGAGTGTTTTCTTTCTTTTTCAAACACCCTAACACTTAAGATTTTTTTTTGGTAGCATGACAGAATCCACTTAAAACTGCACTTTATGCAACTTTCTAGCTCCATGAAGGGTACTCGATTCTTCAAACAATAGTTGCAAACAAACACTTCTTTATGAAACACATAATCAATTGATATTAACCATGGTGTGCCCAGAGTTACTTCTCAGTCATGGGTTAGTCCACTGAAAAGTATTTCTTATTTAGAATTCATTGCCATTGTGTCTGATTCTGTTTAAAAAACAAAACAAAACAAAACAAAAGCAGCTTTGAATACAGAATTATTTTTCTTGTGTATAAAAACTGCTCGTGCTTTTTCTTTCTCATTGTTGATGCTAAACACGTTTCTCTTCCACTCCCATCTGAATGAGTGCCCAACTAACCTTATGATAGTGTGACAGACTCTGTTTTTCACCAAATATTTAGCAGATTCCTTACTTCTCTCAATGCTGTGAATAACTACCTAACAAAACAACTCAAAGGGAAAAAAATGGCTCCCAGTTCAAGGGTGGAGCACATCATGGTGGGAATGGCAAGGCAACATAAGCCTGAGAAAGCTCATCATGTTGCATCTTCAGTCAGAAAGCAGCGAAGGATAAATACTAGCACTCAGCTCACTTTCTCCTATTTACTCAGTCCAGGACCCCAACCCGTGGAATTGTACCACCCATTTCTAGAATGGGTCTTCCCACATCTATTGGACTAATCTATAAAGTTCTTTACGGAGTTGTACAAGGGATATTTCCATAGCATAGTAGTTATCTTATCTGATACACAGATGCCCAGTGGTTTGTTTCCATGGTGAGGCTTTTGGCATAGCTGAGAATCAGCTATCTGAATGCACTATTGTCCTGAAGCTGTCGAGAGCCATATTTAGAGAGATCTCTAAATACAGAGTGGATGAAGGTTAAAAATTTGATCAGGAGTTTAAAATTTGTTTTACATTTTATACCACTAAAAACAGGTTATAGGAACCACACAATATCCATATGAGAACAACAATCAAAACTGATTTATTATTATACTAAACAATTACTGAATCAGTTCTGCAGTTTGTTTGTGCTTTTCTTCTGAGTTTTCATTTTGGAGGCAACAAATCCTGCTAAGATTTCTGTTAAATATCTATACATAGGCTCTTTTTTTTGTTTGTTTTAAAGTAGTGTTAAAAAGTGAAGTTAATGCCTTTGACATAGGGCTTTGGTGGCACTTATTTGAAAACCCGGAGCACACTCTTATTTCCTTCACAAAATTATCAGTAAATCACAAGATCAGTGGAGTAAGACCTGATCAGAATTTAAAATATGAAATGGGAATGTGTGTATATATATATATATATATATATATATATATATATATATATATATATATATATTCATTTCTAAGGTGAGGCACTTTTGTGCTGTATTTCAGTTAAATATATATTTCTGCTTATATATGTTTATTTAGCCTTTACACTGCCTTTAATTTCAATTAAAATGGCCTGGAAACTTGAGCTCTAGGGTTCTTTATCAAATCATTTAACACAATGCATTGAAATGGAGGGTAGGGAAGTCAGACCAACTTGATTATTGCACTTACTAAATAAAGGGTTATCTGGGACTTCTCTTCTGATAGGCAAAACAAGCTTTGTGAAATTTACAACCTTACAGGAATGCAAATAGATTTTCATTTCCTAATGGACCCTTGAAAGAGAAGCATAGATTTTATTACAGTTCCTAGATTGTTGCCACAGGTGGGTATCAATCCACAATTATGTCTTCAGACAGGAAATCGTAAGTACTCTCCATCCTGTAGCTGGTACTAGGCAAAGGTAAAACTCTGGTGAATATAGAGGAGCTACAAAGTGCAGCCTATGTGTTCTTGCGCACTTCAGACAGCCATCTCCTGACATGTCACCCTCTAAAGCAAAACTAGACTCTTCTCTCACAGCATCTCTTGTCGGAAACTCCTGGAGGCTGGAGAACTCAGTCAGTAGTTGAGTGTTCAGTGCTCTTGTAGAGGAGTAGACTTTGCATCTCAGCACCTACATGGCAGCTCACAACCACCTGTAACTTCAATTCCAGGACATCAATGCCTTCTTCAGGTTCCTATTGGCTCCCACATGTACATGTATATAAACACACACACACCAAAATATTAATTTTAATAAAAGAAGCTATTTCTTTTCTTTCATTTTCTTCCCCCTTTTTCATTTCTTCTGAGTGAAGACTGATCTCTTGTGTATGCTAAGCATGCACTCTGCCCCTGATCTCCAGACTCAGCCTGAAAGGTAAGATTCTTTTCTTTAAAGCAGTGCGGAGAATCGAACCCAGTGCCTCATACACCCTAATCAAATAGGATTCCACCAAACCACACCCCTACGCTAATCAGAAACTCTTGTGAAGAGAACCAAAATAACCACGTAGAAAAGTTCCTCGTGAGGGAAACAGATAAACTGATAAACATAAAACAACTGTACTTGCTGGGAATGTGGCTCAGTGGTTAAGTGTTTGCTTAGGGCATATGAATCCCTGGGCTCAGTCCCCAATATAAAGCTATCTTATTTGCCTAATGTCTATAAATCAGTGAGCTCAATCTTCAGCATAGAACAAAATAAGACAATTTATCTTTCTTCAGAGAAGTTTAAGATGGTTTTATACTCTTAAAACCTAAGCAAAGTATTTTGAGTAAAATGAATTACTACTAAAGTTTTACAAATCTATTCAAGTGTATATGCCTGGGAAAATGTCATACAATGAAACAAAATAAAACATAAGAATAGGCATGCGAAAACAAATTCAGATGTTTTGCCTTTTAGAAAGAAAGAACAGGAAGTAGTTATTTTAAAAGATAATCAGGGAAATCTTTCTTACAAGAAGCATTTGGAAGATTTGCATTAAGAACATTCAACAATATCCAGGATAGTCAATAGATTAAAGAGTTGTCTGCACACATCAGCACCACAAATGTTCAAAAAAACAAAAGGAAAAAGTCCTTCAATGTGTATACAGTGTGGTGCACTATACTGTTGAGTCTAGCTATTCAATGTTTCTCACCATAAGGCTGGCCTCCAGGGCTTCTGCCTGGGCACTGTTTTGGTATAAATGAAAGAACTTGGAGACAAAAAAGCTGGGAGGGAATACTCCTTTTGGTTAAGCTAGAAATATTTAAAAAAAAAAAAAGAAGAAGTTTATATACCTGAGGGGGGGGGGGAGAATATGTGACTGGTATACTTAGTGTCCAAGCAACTTTTTTTTTTTGATTGAAAAAACTTTTTTATTAGATATTTTCTTCATTTACATTTCAAATGTTATCCCAAAAGTCCCCTATACCCTCCTCCTGCCCTGCTCCCCAACCCACCCACTCATGGTTCCTGGCCCTGGCATTCCCCTATACTGGGGCATATGATCTTCGCAAGACCAAGGGCCTCTCCTCTCATTGATGGCCGACTAGGCCATCCTCTGCTACGTATGCAACTAGAGACACAGTTCTGAGGGGGTACTGGTTAGTTCATATTGTTGATCCTCCTATAGGATTGCCGACCCCTTTAGCTCCTTGGTTACTTTCTCTAGCTCCTTCTTTAGGGGCCCTGTGTTCCATCCAATAGATGACTGTGAGCATCCACATCTGTATTTGCCAGGCACTGGCATAGCCTCACAGGAGACAGCTATATCAGGGTCCTGTCAGCAAAATCTTGCTGGCATATGCAATAGTGTCCGGGTTTGGTGGTTGTCTATGGCATGAATCCACAGGAATCAAAACAACCCTGAGATTCTACCTCACACCAGTCAGAATGGCTAAGATGAAAAATTCAGGTGACAACAGATGCTGGCGAAGATGTGGAGAAAGAAGAACACTCCTCCATTGTTGGTGGGATTGCAAGCTGATACAACCACTCTGGAAATCAGTCTGGTGCTTCCTCAGAAAACTGGACATTACCAGAAGATCCAGCAATACCTCTCCTGGGCATATACCCAGAACACGTTCCAACTTGTAATACGGACATGCTCCACTATGTTCATAGCAGCCTTATTTATAATAGCCAGAAGCTGGAAAGAACCCAGATGTACCTCAACAGAGGAATGGATACAGAAAATGTGGTACATTTACATAATGGAGTACTACTTAGAAATTAAAATCAATGAATTTATGAAATTCTTAGGCAAATGGATGGATCTGGAGGACATCATCCTGAGTGAGGTAACCCAATCACAAAAGAACACACATGATATGTACTCACTGATAAGTGGATATTAGCCCAGAAACTTAGAATACCCAAGATACAATTTGCAAAACACATGAAACTCAAGAAGAAGGAAGACCAAAGTGTGAATACTTTGTTCCTTCTTAGAGTGGGAAACAAAATACCCATGGAAGGAGTTACAGAGACAAGGTTCAGAGCTGAGATAGAAGAACGGACCATACAGAGAGTGTCCAAGCAATTTTAAGTGTCATTGTGGACTGGTCCCACATTCCTTTCCTTTTTTATGGCTTAATTCTCAGGACAAGCTAACCCTTTAGTCTAGTCAAAGACGTCTAAAGACACAACTTGACCAACCTAGAGTCAGCCCACAGCTAATATATTGCAGTCTGCTAAGATTAAAGGGTTGTATGTCATTGTGACCTAACTTAGTAAAACCTTATATAAAAGAATAAAAATTTTACCAGAAAGGGAAAAAAAAAAGGAGGCATATATTTTCTCAACAGTATCAAATCTAATTATGCCTTTGGAAATGTGAAAAAAAATTTAACTTAGAATTCTAGGAATAACTGTCGATTAAGGTAGGGGGTATAGTAGAGACACCTTTTATTATAGAAGGACCTGTTCAAAGCTTACTTCCGTTAGACTTTGTTAGTTACTGGAACCTATGCCTTAGGAAAATGAAGATAAAACCAAAATTACAAATTTACAGTATAGAGGAAATTGTGGGTCCTAACTAGGAGAACCATGAAGAGAAGTGGCAGGTTGGGGGAGAGTTAAAATCTACGGGAGAAGAGGTTAAAGGAGGCATGTGAGTCTATAAAGAAGAAACAGGCAAGTAGAGCAAGACAAGGCACATAGAAGCTCACGGGAAGCTGCAAGTTATTAATGAATCAGTGTAAAATACCATATGATCTCTCACAGCCAATAAGTGCTATTAAAGGCGGAAGGCTTTCTCTTACATTGACCTTAATGATGTCCTTCAGCTGATGCAAGACTAATGGCTTTGGATTTGGAAACAGAATAACTGATCCCCCTAGACCTGATGTTGAAAAATGTTTGCATAGTTGTAATAATGAAAATTTGGTCTAATGTGTTTTGACTAATGATAGAGCTCATAGGACTTGGTTGTATTGTTAAGGAATAATGAAAATTTCAACACACTACAAATAAAAAAAAACATCATTAAGAAGAAATGGATATCGAGGAAAGAGTAAAAGAGAACATTTTCAACTTACTAGGGAGGAAAGCTCAAAGATTATCTCCTGATCCTCTCTTCCTACCCAACTTCAGGAGTATAAAATTATCATCTGGAAAGTCAATTGACCAATAATAATCTTTTTTTGAAATATTTCTCCAAAGGATTAAAGATCACATAAACATCAAAACCAGGAAGACTAAGAAGCAGAAAGGCAAATTACACTATTGTGTTACAATATCTTTCAAACAGAGCAAGAATCAATACTGCCTAGATTATTACCTATTGTTGGTAAGTCAAATGACTACAAACCTTTCTGTATTTTGATAGGTCAAATAAGTGTAAATATATCGAGATTTATGGAGAAAACTGCTGAAAATAAACCAAAACACTCTACTAGATGACAGTAGAGAACTGACACAGACAACTTGGCTTTCAAGCTTTTCTGTACTCCTTTGTACAAATTAGTGGCTTACTAGGAAAATAAATCAGAAATGACAAGGTGGAGTCAGTGAAGGGCCTAGAATATTAATGGAAGGAATCACTGAACATTTGTGGGTATGGGAGTGACATACAGTCTTTGCCAACATGATTTTTGCAAATTGTTTACACAGGCTCTGTAAAGAGAGGAGATGCAGATGAACAATATTGAGGTAGCTGACTTGGATGAATGTCTCAATGGAGGCCATTCTTCCTCACAGGAGATATTTGGCAGTACCTAGAGGCATTGCTACTGTGCCAAAGCTGGATGTTCAAGCTACTGGCATCTCACTGGGAGAGGTTAAGAGCACTGTTCCACACCTTGTGATGTACAAGACAGTTCCCTACGAGAATTATGCAGCTTGGACCATGCATTGTGTCAAGGTTCAGAAACCTTGCCTTCCCCTGTTGATGAGTGATAAAGGGAAACAAGCTGGCAACTGTCAGAAGAGATAGAATGAAAGATTAGAGGGAGTGAGCAAAAGAGCAAAAGATGATTAGGAAGAGAGGCGAAGGGCCAGAGAGATACGGTAAATAAAAATGAAAAGAAACCTTGAAAATATGGTTTGTGAAGAAGTATATTCTGTTTACCTAGATCAGTGAATTCCCTAATGTGGCACATCCATGCATTTAACAATGCAATTTTCCAGGCACTCACTTGACTTCCTGAAGCCTCTTGTGAGTGCATCTGCAGTTCATTCTTGCCAGCCCATGCACTTAACAATGATGTTAATATTTGTGCTTTACTAGGCAATCCTTGAATTCCTTAGCTGGTGATCGATAAGTCTGACTTATTTATAAGGGTTAATGTAATGAATCTCTTCTAAGCATCTCAGATTCAGAGAGAGTGGAATTTCTTCATCTCTATGGAAATAGATAGCAATTTTTTTTGTACTAATTCCAGGGACTAATAAAGCACACATAGTTTTTTAAGCTTCTTTTAGTAAATGAGCTGCTATCTGTAGTTAAATAAAGGAGGTGGGGGAAGAATATTCAAAGAAATTGGAATCAGTTAGCCTTCCCTGCAATACTGTCTAAAACTTTGCAACTCTATAAACATAGTTTACTTCTAATAAAACTTTCTTTGTCTAATCAAAAGCTACAGGACTCTTCACACAACAGTAAGTCTCTCAAAGTTAGGAACCTTGTCCTGTTCAAGTTTCTTCCAGTGTAAATGCAAGCTCTTATAATAATGAGACCCCAACTAGTACGTAACTATTGATTTATATGGTGTTGCTGGATTTAACTTCAGAGAGCCTCCAGCAAGAATTTGTACTTGGAGATGCTACAATTTCTTAGGATCTTATACGGAGATGTGTCCAACTTAAAAATTTATAAATTGTTACCATACTCCCTTTAATATCACTACCTTTCCTGCCATGCCTATAATAAATGAAACTTGATATCCTATGGAATTTCCACCATTGGTCTCATGTAAATGCTGTCTCCTTGCCTTCAAAATTCCATTATTGTGGGAGACTGACATTGTTGTTGTTTTTTTTTTCTTTTTTTTTGAAAATTTTGTAGCAGCTTTTCATGACACCTATCTTACAGCTTGCTTAACTATCTTAGTTAAAAACAGAAAGAACTGGTTGGAGAGGTAGCTCAGTGCTTAAGAGCACTGATTGCATATTCAGAGATCCTGAGTTCAATTCCCAGCAACCACATGGTGGCTTGCAACCATCTGTTATGGGATCTGATGCCCTCTTCTGGTGTGTCTGAAGAAAACTACAGTGTACTCATATACATAAAATAAATTCTTCTTTAAAGAAGCAAAACAAAACAGAAAGCAAATGGAAAACAATATTTTGGTGGCACTCATTACGATGTCTTCCAGTACTTTGAAAGGAGGACTCTGGGCATTTACTGCCATTAAAACTTGACCTGAATATTTGACAGCCCTGAAAACTCAGCACACTATTCTTAGGGAGCTAAGAAATCTAGTAATATCCTGGCAGCTACCTAGGGAAAGAATCGATCTCTCCTATGAAGTAGCCCAAGGCTGTAGCCTGCTGTGTGCTGGTGCCAGGATCTTGCACAGCTTGTTGAATTCTAAAATGCCTCTTGTTCTCTGATACTAAATTTGACCATGATACAACATACCAGGAAGCAAATGCCCTTCAAATCCCAGGTAAACATGCAAAGAAATCTCATTTTGATTGTACTACTGTTAAACATAAATCTCCCTTGGGAGCATTATAGAAGGACCCTGTGTCAAGATCCAGTTGACAAATACAACTTGGTTGTATAAATCAGAGAGTAAATTAGTATTATAAACATTGTTCAATATTTGGTAAAAATCTGCCATTCATACATTCATTGACTACATATTGATCAGATATATAAGAAATATAATGCAAAAAATGCAATGCAAATAAAGTAAAATGAAATAAATATATGGTAAATTGGTATTTTACAGTTTTGGTTGTGATCCTAGGCTTTAACAGCTAAGTCATCTCTCCAGCATCATATAACAACACTTTAAGTCAATGTTAAAATTGTTTTTAAAATTCATTCATTCATCCACTTACTCACTCATTCATTTATCAATTCAACTGACAATTGTTTATTATTAATTACTTGTTATAATTATAGGATATGAAAATATGAATGAATTATCCTTTCAATTCTTGATCTTGAAAACTTTGTAATCACTTAGGTTTAATACAAAAAATTCATGAGAATTTACCCCTAACGGTAGGTTCTAAACATTGACATTTCCTTAAAGCACTCTAGAAGGTTCTTTGTGTCGACCTAGAAATAAAAGTTCTCATGCTTACAGGTGAACTGCAGTGTGCTCAAACGCCACTGCAGGAAAAGATGTAATCTGAACACAATGGGGAGGCATAAAACTCAATCTTTGTAGGACACTGGCTAGAAAACAACCCTACAGGTTCCATAAGGGTTAAAAGTTAAAAGTGATCAGGGAATGAGGATGAAGAAGGAAACTTAATATCACCATCAGCAAGCATATGTCGATATTTGAGTACCACACTTTTTGCAAGCCTCTACCCAAAATGCTGCATTCCACAACAGGGTTCAAATACCCAGGTATGTCCCTGAGAAGGTCACTGACTTCATGGACTCTTATGTCCACGTATACATTTGAGGATCATAATAAATACCTCATGAAGTATTTATAAAGAATAGAAAAAAAATATGACATTAGTTAGCTCATTCATGGCCATCATTCAGTCTGTTGATTCTACCCCAGAAACTTTTAAAAGTTTCTGAAGTAGTGTATGGATTAGGAGGGTAAATTATGATTGTTTAGTATCAGCAATGCTAACATATATTATATTTATTTGGTTATTTATTTATTCCTACATTTATTTACTCCTTCCTTCCTTCCTTCCTTCATTCATTCATTTTTGCTGTGGGAAAGAGTAAACATTCCTTTGTGTGCTACATTAACCCACTGCCAGTACTGATACTGACTAGTATAGAATGCTCATTAATCAGTACCAAGAAATCAAGATAGAATTTAAATTTATTGTGAAAAGAAAATCCAAAAATTCCAATCTCTCCCAGGAGAGAGAAACCATTCTTTTTACTGATCCAACTAAGCTTCAGAAAGCAACTCACTATTCTACAGTTGAGTCTTTTGTGAGGACAAAGAGCTGTAAAACTTCTCTCGCAAGATGTCAAATACATGGGGCCCATTGAAAGAAGAAGGATTTACCATACAAGACTGTCAGGCAAATCACAGAGACTCTGGTCAGGGTCATAACTGGTTGTCAGAAGAACTTTGACTCAGTCCTTGGTTTCTCCTCTTGTTCGAGTTAAAAGGAAAATACTTAAGGTTGTCCAATTTATCTATCGTTAAAAATGAGAAATATCCACCCATTTCAACCAGGGACCAGTTTTCTAAAGATGTACCAGTCTTTCTGTGTCCTAGGTCAGAGCGCTTCTGACTGTGAGTTCATAAAATGGAGTGCAGAAGAAAGAAAGTACTCAAACTGGAAAAGAGCACTGAACCAGTGGGCTGGGGGAATGTGTTACAGTGCATTAGGCAAAGCAAAGCATTAAAAAAGAACAATATCTTGAGTGTGTGTATTTCAATTAATCATTGAAACAGTGCTATATGATTCTTAGACTCATATCACACAATGGCTTGGAAGTGAAGTATAATTTCAGTCACTACTAGAGAGCTGTTATGCTGCCCTTGTGGGCTGGTTAATTCATTACTGCGCTCTCCTGTACCAAGCTCACACACCAATTTGAAACAGAAAAGCCATCTAGCCTGAGTGCTATGATGTCTCTAGAAATCGTAGCTATTCTTAAGAGTCAAGTTCAGGACATGAGAATCGCAGGAGGATAATTCCAAATCCTCTAGTCTAGAGATTAATAGAAAAACTACTTTCTTATATTGAAGAAGGTACCGGGCATGGGCAGTTTTAAAATGTCAGGTTCCTTTATTTTCCAGTAAAATTCAATAAATTTGCTTTCATTGGAATTCCACTTTGGAGTTTTGTCCCCTCACCTCCACCAAAGAACCCAGTGACTGAATTGCCCAGACACCTGAAAGGGAAAAGCTGAGTCTTAAGGCTTCATCTGTGCCTTCAGCCACTGACTTCCAGAAGAGGCAGCAGGGCTTGGGAAGAGGGGGACAAAAGCCCTGAAGCCATGACACTTGAAAAAATCAACCTCTAAACAAGGCAAACTCCTAATTGGGTTGATTTTCTAAAATGTCTACTTTTTCACAGACAACTTTTAAAGGGAAAGACAGTGTCTGTCTCCTTCTAAGAATGCCTTAACCAAATCATGCTTGCTTTGTTCTTAGTGACAGTGTGAAGGTAATTCTAAATCTTAAGTTCTGAAACTTAACTCCATACATTATGGCATACGCCTTCCATGTGGTCTTTCTGAAAAAGATTCTGAAAAGTTTGGGTAATTGTGTAAATTTGGACAAATTCTATAGGTTGTTGTGGTTGTTGTTTTAGTTTATTTGGTTGGTTGGTTGATTTTTTTTTTTTTTTTTGGTTCCAGACTCCTAATTTATATAGAGAACAATAATTGTTATGGGATATTGAGATCACTATAAATGAACACCTGTAGGTCTTACAGTATCTCTTGACACTGTTCAACAGAAATAAGCTATCAATTTATTACTGCAGGCTGCCCAAGAGTTCCCTGAGCAGATGATGTTTTGGAATTGGATATGGATGGATCCTCCAGTAGCTTTCTAAATGCTGTGATTTGGACCCTTTCTTCTCTCTTAGCTTCAGTGTTCTTAAATGCAAAGCTAGAACCAAAAAAGGTCAATATCATACAATTGATGAAAACAAGCCCTGAGCAGAATTCCTGGCACATGCAGTCTAGTGCACATAGCTCTACCTCACCAACAAGAAGATGAGTAAGCAATTATGTCATTCTAAAGAAAGCTAGATGTGTGCATTGTCACTCCCCTGACCACCCCCCACCCCCCCACCCCTGCAAAACAAAAAGCAAGAGCGAAACTACAAAGGGTAGTTAAGACTATTTTTACATGTCAATATAAATGTGAGGTGAGGAAACTGATGATGATGACGATGTCTTGGATATGATTAGCAATTGTCATTTCAGTTTCCAGACTTACTGAGAGTTCTCAGTGAGTGGATGAGCAGCTCTGCCTACAAGGAGCAGGAAATTGGAATTTATAGCAATAAACACAGCGGGTGCCCAGAACCTGCACTGAGAATGGCAACAGTTGAGGAATCCCTGCAGTTTACTTGGCCCAGGAAGCCTGTTAAGCCCCTGCTGGGACACACAATGGCAGACCATTGCCACCTAGGGGACCAAAATAGGAACCCAGTGATTTTAACCAGAATCCCAAGTCAAAAACCTCTCCTTCTCAGTATCTTCTGCCACTGGCTTCCAAAAATGCTGCAAAGGCAGAAAAGAACAAAAGCTATTTGCTGGGAGATGCAGACTCCAAAGTGGTATATAAGCATACGTAGGCTTGTGAGTATATGTGTGTGTATACAAATATAAATGTGTGTATACATATACATATATTCATATACACATATATTGTGTATATATATTGTCTACATATTATCTCTATATGTCTATATATGTTTATATGTATTTTACTAGTTCTATCTCTACATATATGACATATGTCTGTATATAGATGTCTCTCTGTCTATATGTAATTATCTAGTTCTCTATCTTATATATATGTATATATATTCTTTCTCTATAAATAGATAATTTATGTATATAGAGAGAGCTAGCTAGCAAAGTAATGTTATAATCATATACGCAAAAAGATAGACTGGAAAAGAAAATATATATTATTCATTTGTAAACATTAATAACTCAGGTACTAGCATATAAAAGTAATGAGGCACAATATGTTGATTCAAAATATAGAAAATGTCATATATATGTGTGTATATATGTATCATATTGACTAAACCTAATCAGACTAATTGATCCAATCTCACATTATACTAAGGGCCAGAATCAATACAAGGACACTTTGACTTATCTGAGCATGGTTTGAAGCACTGACTGTCTGTGTGGGCTACAAGTAAAGATGGCCTCCATATTAAGGCACAGAGAATGAATTCCTTGCCATAACCTCCCACTCAAGTTAAAAAGTTTCAAAGAAGAGAATTGAAATATGAAAAAAATATCCTTCAATATAAAAAATGGCTGACTATATTTGGGTATGAGGTCAGCAGTGATAACTATAAGTTATAATATGTTTTCAGAACCTGACCCACAGTAGCTGCTGATAAAACATTTAAATAACGCCAGTCTATTTTTTTTTTCCATTTTTTATTAGGTATTTAGCTCATTTACATTTCCAATGCTATACCAAAAGTCCCCCTTACCCACCCACCCCCACTCCCCTACCCACCCACTCCCCCCCCTTTGGCCCTGGCGTTCCCCTGTACCGGGGCACACAAAGTCTGCGTGTCCAATGGGCCTCTCTTTCCAGTGATGGCCGACTAGGCCATCTTTTGATACATATGCAGCTAGAGTCAAGAGCTCAGGGGTACTGGTTAGTTCATAATGTTGTTCCACCTATAGGGTTGAAGATCCCTTTAGCTCCTTGGGTACTTTCTCTAGCTCCTCCATTGGGAGCCCTGTGATCCATCCATTAGCTGACTGTGAGCATCCACTTCTGTGTTTGCTAGGCCCCGGCATAGTCTCACAAGAGACAGCTACATCTGGGTCCTTTCAGTAAAATCTTGCTAGTGTATGCAATGGTGTCAGCATTTGGAAGCTGATTATGGGGTGGATCCCTGGATATGGCAGTCTCTACATGGTCCATCCTTTCATCTCAGCTCCATACTTTGTTTCTGTAACTCCTTCCATGGGTGTTTTGTTCCCACTTCTAAGGAGGGGCATAGTGTCCACACTTCAGTCTTCATTTTTCTTGAGTTTCATGTGTTTAGGAAATTGTATCTTATATCGTGGGTATCCTAGGTTTTGGGCTAGTATCCACTTATCAGTGAGTACATATTGTGTGAGTTCCTTTGTGATTGTGTTACCTCACTCAGGATGATGCTCTCCAGGTCCATCCATTTGGCTAGGAATTTCATAAATTCATTCTTTTTAATAGCTGAGTAGTACTCCATTGTGTAGATGTACCACATTTTCTGTATCCATTCCTCTGTTGAGGGGCATCTGGGTTCTTTCCAGTTTCTGGCTATTATAAATAAGGCTGCTATGAACATAGTGGAGCATGTGTCCTTCTTACCAGTTGGGGCTTCTTCTGGATATATGCCCAGGAGAGGTATTGCTGGATCCTCCGGTAGTACTATGTCCAATTTTCTGAGGAACCGCCAGACTGATTTCCAGAGTGGTTGTACAAGCCTGCAATCCCACCAACAATGGAGGAGTGTTCCTCTTTCTCCACATCCTCGCCAGCATCTGCTGTCACCTGAATTTTTGATCTTAGCCATTCTCACTGGTGTGAGGTGGAATCTCAGGGTTGTTTTGATTTGCATTTCCCTGATGATTAAGGATGTTGAACATTTTTTCAGGTGCTTCTCTGCCATTCGGTATTCCTCAGGTGAGAATTCTTTGTTCAGTTCTGAGCCCCATTTTTTAAGGGGGTTATTTGATTTTCTGAGGTCCACCTTCTTGAGTTCTTTATATATGTTGGATATTAGTCCCCTATCTGATTTAGGATAGGTAAAGATCCTTTCCCAGTCTGTTGGTGGTCTTTTTGTCTTATAGACAGTGTCTTTTGCCTTGCAGAAACTTTGGAGTTTCATTAGGTCCCATTTGTCAATTCTCGATCTTACAGCACAAGCCATTGCTGTTCTGTTCAGGAATTTTTCCCCTGTGCCCATATCTTCAAGGCTTTTCCCCACTTTCTCCTCTATAAGTTTCAGTGTCTCTGGTTTTATGTGAAGTTCCTTGATCCACTTAGATTTGACCTTAGTACAAGGAGATAAGTATGGATCGATTCGCATTCTTCTACATGATAACAACCAGTTGTGCCAGCACCAATTGTTGAAAATGCTGTCTTTCTTCCACTGGATGGTTTTGGCTCCCTTGTCGAAGATCAAGTGACCATAGGTGTGTGGGTTCATTTCTGGGTCTTCAATTCTATTCCATTGGTCCACTTGTCTGTCTCTATACCAGTACCATGCAGTTTTTATCACAATTGCTCTGTAGTAAAGCTTTAGGTCAGGCATGGTGATTCCACCAGAGGTTCTTTTATCCTTGAGAAGAGTTTTTGCTATCCTCGGTTTTTTGTTATTCCAGATGAATTTGCAAATTGCTCCTTCTAATTCGTTGAAGAATTGAGTTGGAATTTTAATGGGGATTGCATTGAATCTGTAGATTGCTTTTGGCAAGATAGCCATTTTTACAATGTTGGTCCTGCCAATCCATGAGCATGGGAGATCTTTCCATCTTCTGAGATCTTCTTTAATTTCTTTCTTCAGGGACTTGAAGTTTTTATCATACAGATCTTTCACTTCCTTCGTTAGAGTCACGCCGAGATATTTTATATTATTTGTGGCTATTGAGAAGGGTGTTGTTTCCCTAATTTCTTTCTCAGCCTGTTTATTCTTTGTGTAGAGAAAGGCCATTGACTTGTTTGAGTTAATTTTATATCCAGCTACTTCACCGAAGCTGTTTATCAGGTTTAGGAGTTCTCTGTTGGAATTTTTAGGGTCACTTATATATACTATCATATCATCTGCAAAAAGTGATATTTTGACTTCCTCTTTTCCAATTTGTATCCCCTTGATCTCCTTTTGTTGTCGAATTGCTCTGGCTAATACTTCAAGTACTATGTTGAAAAGGTAGGGAGAAAGTGGGCAGCCTTGTCTAGTCCCTGATTTTAGTGGGATTGCTTCCAGCTTCTCTCCATTTACTTTGATGTTGGCTACTGGTTTGCTGTAGATTGCTTTTATCATGTTTAGGTATTGGCCTTGAATTCCTGATCTTTCCAGAACTTTTATCATGAATGGGTGTTGGATCTTGTCAAATGCTTTTTCTGCATCTAACGAGATGATCATGTGGTTTTTGTCTTTGAGTTTGTTTATATAATGGATTACATTGATGGATTTTCGTATATTAAACCATCCCTGCATCCCTGGAATAAAACCTACTTGGTCAGGATGGATGATTGCTTTAATGTGTTCTTGGATTCGGTTAGCGAGAATTTTATTAAGGATTTTTGCATCGATGTTCATAAGAGAAATTGGTCTGAAGTTCTCTATCTTTGTTGGATCTTTCTGTGGTTTAGGTATCAGAGTAATAGTGGCTTCATAAAATGAGTTGGGTAGAATACCTTCTACTTCTATCTTGTGAAAAAGTTTGTGCAGAACTGGAGTTAGATCTTCTTTGAAGGTCTGATAGAACTCTGCACTAAACCCGTCTGGTCCTGGGCTTTTTTTGGCTGGGAGACTATTAATAACTGCTTCTATTTCTTTAGGGGATATGGGACTGTTTAGAAGGTCAACTTGATCCTGATTCAACTTTGGTACCTGGTATCTGTCCAGAAATTTGTCCATTTCGTCCAGGTTTTCCAGTTTTGTTGAGTATAGCCTTTTGTAGAAGGATCTGATGGTGTTTTGGATTTCTTCAGGATCTGTTGTTATGTCTCCCTTTTCATTTCTGATTTTGTTAATTAGGATTTTGTCCCTGTGCCCTTTAGTGAGTCTAGCTAAGGGTTTATCTATCTTGTTGATTTTCTCAAAGAACCAACTCCTCGTTTGGTTGATTCTTTGAATAGTTCTTCTTGTTTCCACTTGGTTGATTTCACCCCTGAGTTTGATTATTTCCTGCCGTCTACTCCTCTTGGGTGAATTTGCTTCCTTTTTTTCTAGAGCTTTTAGATGTGTTGTCAAGCTGCTAGTATGTGCTCTCTCCCGTTTTTTCTTGAAGGCACTCATAGCTATGAGTTTCCCTCTTAGAAATGCTTTCATTGTGTCCCAAAGGTTTGGGTACGTTGTGGCTTCATTTTCATTAAACTCTAAAAAGTCTTTAATTTCTTTCTTTATTCCTTCCTTGACCAAGGTATCATTGAGAAGAGTGTTGTTCAGTTTCCATGTGAATGTTGGCTTTCTGTTATTTATTTTGTTATTGAAGATCAGCCTTAGTGCATGGTGATCTGATAGGATACATGGGACAATTTCAATATTTTTGAATCTGTTGAGGCCTGATTTGTGACCTATTATGTGGTCAATTTTGGAGAAGGTACCATGAGGTGCTGAGAAGAAGGTATATCCTTTTGTTTTAGGATAAAATGTTCTGTAGATATCTGTCAGATCCATTTGTTTCATCACTTCTGTTAGTTTCAGTGTGTCCCTGTTTAGTTTCTGTTTCCATGATCTGTCCATTGGTGAAAGTGGTGTGTTGAAGTCTCCCACTATTATTGTGTGAGGCGCAATGTGTGCTTTGAGCTTTACTAAAGTTTCTTTAGTGAATGTGGCTGCTCTTGTATTTGGAGCATAGATATTCAGAATTGAGAGTTCCTCTTGGAGGATTTTACCTTTGATGAGAATGAAGTGTCCCTCCTTGTCTTTTTTGATGACTTTGGGTTGGAAGTCAATCTTATCAGATATTAGGATGGCTACTCCTGCTTGTTTCTTCATACCATTTGCTTGGAAAATTGTTTTCCAGCCTTTCATTCTGAGGTAGTGTCTATCTTTTTCTCTGAGATGAGTTTCCTGTAAGCAGCAAAATGTTGGGTCTTGTTTGTGTAGCCAGTTTGTTAGTCTATGTCTTTTTATTGGGGAGTTGAGACCATTGATGTTAAGAGATATTAAGGAAAAGTAATTGTTGCTTCCTGTTATTTTAGTTGTTAAAGGTGGCATTCTGTTCTTGTGGCTGTCTTCTTTTAGGTTTGTTGAGGGATTACCTTCTTGTTTTTTCTAGGGCGTTGTTCCCGTTCTTGTATTGGTTTTTTTCTGTTATTATCCTTTGAAGGGCTGGATTCGTGGAGAGATAATGCGTGAATTTGGTTTTGTCATGGAATACTTTGGTTTCTCCCTCTATGATAATTGAGAGTTTGGCTGGGTATAGTAGCCTGGGCTGCAGTTTGTGTTCTCTTAGTGTCTGTATAACATCTGTCCAGGCTCTTCTGGCTTTCATAGTCTCTGGTGAAAAATCTGGTGTAATTCTGATAGGCTTGCCTTTATATGTTACTTGACCTTTTTCCCTTACTGCTTTTAGTATTCTATCTTTATTTAGTGCATTTGATGTTCTGATTATTATGTGTCGGGAGGAATTTCTTTTCTGGTCCAGTCTATTTGGAGTTCTGTAGGCTTCTTGTATGTTCATATGCATCTCATTCTTTAGATTTGGGAAGTTTTCTTCAATAATTTTGTTGAAGATGTTTGCTGGACCTTTGAGTTGAAAATCTTCATTCTCATCCACTCCTATTATCCGTACGTTTGGTCTTCTTATTGTGTCCTGGATTTCCTGGATATTTTGAGTTAGGATCTTTTTGCATTTTCCATTTTCTTTGATTGTTGTGCCGATGTTCTCTATGGAATCTTCTGCACCTGAGATTCTCTCTTCCATCTCTTGTATTCTGTTGCTGATGCTCAAATCTATGGTTCCAGATTTCTTTCCTAGGGTTTCTATCTCTAGTGTTGCCTCGCTTTGAGTTTTCTTTATTGTGTCTACTTCCCTTTTTAGGTCTAGTATGGTTTTGTTCATTTCCATCACCTGTTTGTATGTTTTTTCCTCTTTTTCTGTAAGGACTTCTACCTGTTTGATTGTGTTTTCCTGTTTTTCTTTAAGGACTTGTAACTCTTTAGCAGTGTTCTCCTGTATTTCTTTAAGTGATTTATTAAAGTCCTTCTTGATGTCCTCTACCATCATCATGAGATATGCTTTTAAATCTAGGTCTAGGTTCTCAGGTGTGTTGGGGTTCCCTGGACTGGGCGAAGTGGGTGTGCTGGGTTCTGGTGATGGTGAGTGGTCTTGGTTCCTGTTAGTAAGATTCCTCCGTTTACCTTTCGCCATCTGGTAATCTCTGGAGTTAGTAGTTATAGTTGACTCTGTTTAGAGATTGTTCTTCTGGTGATTCTGTTACCGTCTATCAGCAGACCTGGGAGACAGATTCTCTCCTCTGAGTTTCAGTGCTCAGAGCACTCTCTGCTGGCAAGCTCTCTTACAGGGAAGGTGCGCAGATATCTTGTATTTGGACCTCCTCCTGGCCGAAGAAGAAGGCCCAAAACAGGACCTTTCTCAGACACTGTGTTGCTTTGGCAGTTCCCAGGTGGTACAGACTCTCACCTAAGCAGACTAAATTCCTAAGTTCCTTGGAGTCCCGGGACCAAGATGGCGACCGCTGCTGCTGTGGCTTAGGCCGCCTCCCCAGCCGGGTGGGCACCTGTCCTCCGGTCCGGAAGGTGGCCGGCTGTCCCCGGCCCACACAGGGTGCTGCCTCAGCGCCTCTGTGCTTCTGCCTGTTCCAGAAGCTGTCAGGTTCTCTGGCGCACCCTCTCACCTGTTCAGACTAATTTCCTAAGTTCGGCGGGTCTCGGACCAAGATGGCGACCGCTGCTGCTTATGCCAGTCTATTTAATCATTTAATTTCCAAATGTTTTAAACAATCAGCACCAGTAATTATGCTCAGTTTGCACCTGCTTATGAATCGTAATAATAATACATCTGCCATTTAAACAATAATTTTTACTAGTGTCACCATAATAATACCTTTTGCTTGACTTATGATTTATAAAGACAGTTAATCAATTTTGTACTGTGTTCCTTAAACTTAGTAAATTATCCTGGATAAGATTACTAAAGAATACTAAATAAATATTGGATAGATACTGAAGTTTCTCTCTTGCATTAAATAACAGGACAAAGTTGTGGGCCAAGAAAAAAAAATAGTATCTTACTTTTGCTTCTTAAACTCGAATCTTTTGATCTCACTTCATTTCTTGAGGTCTCAAGGGTCTTTTACGTGAGAATCCTAAATAGTAAACTGAATGGGAAAGTGATTCGGACAGCCAAGTGCTTTGTAGCAAAGCATGAAGATCTTCTCTTTGACGATCCATGTAAAATCCAACGTACGACGGCGTATGTCTGTAATCCTAACAGTAGTAAGGTAAAGACAAGAGGACACTGCGGCTTACAGGGTGAAAGGGTGAGAGCCGCAGGTGATGAGAGGCTCTGAATAGGCATAAGGTGGGGAAACTGAGGAGGGCACCTGATGTTGATTTCTCTCTCTCTCTCTCTCTCTCTCTCTCACACACACACACACACACACACACACACAAAATACATCCATGAAAACACACACACAAGAATGTGCCCATGTCACATATACACATGCACTGACGAAAAGGAAGCATAGTCAATCTACTTGGAAAATAGTTTAGTACTCCTAGAAAGCAGATATGATGTGATCATTTGATGTATCAACTTTCCTAGGCTGCCACTTCTTTCCTTAAACATTAACCGACCTGTGTCTATGATAGCAACCCATAGAAGTGATTAAAGTTGTTTGTCAGTTAACTTTAAACAGCAGACATGATCTCAGGCTATGCAATAAGTTTGATTCAGTTAGTTGTTTATTATTGTTGTTGTTAACTTTTATTTTTGAAATTTCAAGTCAGGATTTCTTTGTGAAGTCCTGGCTGTCCTGGAACTCACACTGTAGATCAGGCTGGCCTCAAACTCAGAGATCTGCCTGTCTCTGCCTTCTGGAGTGCTGGGAGCAAAGATATGCACCACCTCTGCCTGGCTGAATTAGTTAGTTTAAAGGCTTTAAGAGCATAACTGAGGCCTTTAGGAATAGGAAGATATTCCAGCTGTGGATGACAGCTTCAGATCATCCCACTACACTTTCTGATAGCCCATCTTACCTAATTCGGACCACTCTAACCAGCCCCACAATATTATAAGATGATTAGTTGTAGGGCCTATCTTAACATGTGTCTATTATTAGTTCTACTTATGGTTGTAGAGAAAACAATCCGTTGAATGAGAGAGGCGTTATCAGAGAATAGAGAAAGCAGAAATGTATTTCTTGCGTTAGAACCTACACCACAGCATTTAAATTTCATCATTGACTTCATTCACCATCTTGTAAGAAACAATAAAATGCAGATTTTTCTAAATGGAGTTACAGCATTAAATAGTCCTATGAAGATCTTCATTATGAGGGATTTCTGTTCCTGCTTGAGGAAAGGAGAAAGTGGAACCCACAAGGGAGAAACTCCAGACCGAGAGAAGAGGAAGAAGCAAACAGTGCTTCATTTTTACTCTTAAACGCCATTGGGCTATCTCCCTTTGCTTGAGAAAAAAAAGCAGCTCAGCCAGAACCAATATTCTCCATCCACATGTCATTAGAGTCCTGCTCATTATAATTTTGCCTTCTCTCAAGAGTTAAGACTTGTCCAGAATATTCACCTCAGAAGACATCATTATGGAGAGGATAGAGGCTCTACCATCATCTTTCATTCTTGGAAAAGGTCTACAAACTCAAGCAATCAGAATTGTGATGAAATACCTGATTTTAATTTTTTCCAATACCAATAAATGTATATACAAATGTGACTTATGAAAAAGAAAGTTAGAGAAAGATAGTCTATATATGAGGTTGGTCTCTATCCATTTCAGTCTATCAAAAGCAAGTATAGTATATGATTTAATTTGGTAAGCAATTCAATCAAATTTCCAAGCTCTCAAGTGATCTCTAAATATATCCCATGATTTTCAGGTGTTTCTCTAGATATTGTTGCTTTATTGTTTCTGTAAGTCAGATTTCTGTGATTGGGGGACAGATAAATCCATTCTGAGCAGAAAAGAGCCATGAGGTCGCATATATGCAAACACTATACAATCATCTTGCTCTGTTGTTTATCCAGGAGGCACCTCAGATTATAATTATTTAAGAAC
Organism: Mus musculus; assembly: GCF_000001635.26. NCBI lineage: Eukaryota > Metazoa > Chordata > Mammalia > Rodentia > Muridae > Mus > Mus musculus. The sequence continues at coordinate 110,115,767 of NC_000069.6, forward strand.
TGATCGAGTTTGCAAGATATGCTAGGTAATGGTGGCACAAAGCTAGTGAGAGTAGTCAGCTAACATCTGATTTTGACTGAAGCCCCACTCCGCAAGGTGCCATGCACACCTGACACTGCTTGAATAACCAAATACCAAAGAATAGACAGCCCAGGGACCTAGGCTGAAACCAAATACTACAGGTCTGAAAAAGTAAAGTGATAAAATGACTCTAAATGACATTCTGCTATATCCATAAATCAGTGCCTTACTCAGGCATCACCAGAGAAGCTCCCTCCTGCAGCAGACAGGAACAAAGGCCGATTCCCATAGCCAGACATGGTGCAGAGAGTAAGAGACCTTGAAACACTCAGTCCTAAATGGGATATCGCCATCAAATCCCTCCCCTTGGGTCTCGAAGAACCCCATAGAAGAGGAGGCAGAAAGAGTGTAAAAGCCTAAAGGTGTGGAGGATACCAAGAAAAGGAGGCCCCCTAAATCAAGGGAATGTCATGAGCTACCTGGGTCTGCATCAGTTGAAGGACTAGAACCAAAGAATGAGCAGACGCATGCTCTCGTCCATAACCCAGAAGCAATGTCCAGCTGATAACCACTTCCAAATGAAAATTTCGTTTCCTCAAAAGGGAGTCCCACTGGGGAAACAAAGTACTCTTAAGGGTAGGCTTCATGCTCAGCAGTAGATGGCCTTTTTGTATATATTATGGCTTCCAGTTCAGGTGCTTTTATGGGATTTTTGAGTGCAAGAATAAATGGATCTCTGTTTCTTATGTCTTCTCTTGGGCTCTTTGTTTTGTCTAAATAATTTTTGTTTTATCTTATTGTATTTTATTATTATCTTATAAAAACCTCATATTATCGCATGTTAAATATCTCCTCAGAGTAGACGCATTTCTATTTTAAGGGGATTAGTGGAGAGAGGCTCATGAGCAAAAATATACAGAAACATGCCATCAGGCACAGGACACTGGCAATTTCTACTTAGAGAGAAATACTATTTCCTAGCATATTAAAAAACAAATTGGATTTACCTATCAAAAAATAGTCTTATGGATGTATTATCTCATTATATAGACTCATAACTATTTAATTTAAACATGAATTTACAGATTCCTGACATTATTTTTATTTGAATCTTGATTTAAGGTCCTTTCTTGCCTGGATTACTGTAAAATGAACTGAGGACATTGCAAATGGCATGCTATGCACATAATAAAGAGACTGAGGACGAGAGAGTACACAGTGGAGTCACATTTAAGAACTGCCTTGTTCATTTCAGAGTATGGCTACATGAATCATCTCCTGGTTGCACAATAAAGTTCTCATTAGTTATTCTGTGAAATTACATGGTACTCTACCTCCAGAGATCTCAAAGTTCTTTTCTGGTATCCATTTGTCAATAGTCCAATGCGAGTGATCCTGCTGTTACCCAGAGGAGTCTACTCTAGCATTCTTTCTGTGGAAGCCTTTCATAAGCCTTATGACAACCCAAGGTAAGAAGCATCAATAATAACTCCAATGTTCTTTTGCCAAGTGCTTACTTAGCTAACAAGCAACATGTATATGAAAAGAACAAAGATTGCTTTGAAAGAAATTGCAAACTCAGGGATAATATATTTACATCCTTCTGAAATCTACTCAAGCTTTCATTCAAGGACTTACTTAGTCATGCTGGGCACTTAGTGCCTGCTACAGTATACTCAATGAAGGTTAAGTATAAGCTACAGTACATGTGGTAATCCAGCGACACCCTTTATTAGTTATTGGGACTTAGAAGAAACCATTTATCTTTTCAACTCTTGGGTCTTCTATTTTTAAAAAAATAGGATAATTTCCACCTCTATATGTTAGGATTAATGAGCCAAGATGCATGAAAGCATTTAAAATTGTGTTTACACAATATAAATTATTAGTTTAAAAATATCATCTTTAAATTTAGAACTTAATAATGTTAAGGATGATAACAATGAATCATGCACTTTTCTACATATTTAATAAACTACGTAAAAGCAATACTCACATCTGATAAGTTATGGTTAGATTCTTCTGGAGTAAAGCTTTTCTTAATATAATCCATAACTTGGGGCCAATTAAAGGAGTATTGAAGGCAGACGCAGAGTTTTAAAGTTTTGGATTTTGAATAGTGTCCTAGTGACTTTTATCTTACATTCAGCAAAAACAAGTTGGGGAGAATGGAATCTATTTTAGCTTACAGGTTACAGTCTGTCATCAAAGGAAACACAAGCAGGAACTTAAGGCAGGAACCTGGAGGCAGTGAAGAAAAGATCACAAAGGAAAGTGACTTTCTGGCTTGCTCAGGTATCTATCTCTCTTATATAGCTCAGGCATGCTTCCCCTGGGATGGCACTGGGATGGAGTTCTCCACAGTGAGATGTACCCTCCTACATCAATCAGCAATCAAGAAAATGCCATAAAGGCCACTCCTCCATTGAGTTCTCTTTCTTCGGTGTGTCTAGTGTCCAGCTGACCAAAACCCATCAGTTCAAACACAATAGGGCATATCAAGTAAAGCTTAAGTAATTTTATAAACGTTTCTTCTTAGAAAGCAATTGGTCATAAAAGAAAATTATCAAATTTGTACCAGCCAAAACAGTTCATCCCTATTGGCTAGCATTCACAGAACTGGAAACTTCCATGTACGTTACAGTAGAGAAAAAGCATCAACAGTCTTATCTAGCCATGAACTGTACAATATATCATGAAGACTGGTATGGTAAGATATAGTCACTTACCATACATACAATATGCAATAATGGCATATATGTTATACAGAGTAGCTAACCACTCTGTAGTTTCATTTCAAGCTCATACTACAAGATAGGACCCATCCTTAGTACCACTAACCAGCCTAAAACCTCTGGCTTGCTAAGGTCATATAGGTCTTAGGAAAGAACCCACAATTATAATTCTGTTAAATGGACATAGCAATAAACTACCCCTATATTTTCTCTTTATACCCATAGGTTTGTACATCTTTCACCCCTCATCAGAAAAGTTTTATGCAGTGGAAGGTGATTAATACAGAGACCTACTATGGGTCAGTGTTTAGGGAACAAGAAGCTGTTCAATTTAAATGAGATGTCTATATTACAAATCCTTCCCATAAGGCTCTGTAATTATAACCAAAAAAAAAAAGACCTGAGAAACATTGTAAGAACAAGAAGCAAGCTGGAGAGATGGCTTGGTGGTTAAGCGCATTGACTGCTCTTCCGAAGGTTCTGAGTTCAAATCCCAGCAACCACATGGTCCTTCACAACTATTCATAAGGAGATCTCTTCTGGGGTGTCTGAAGACAGCTACAGTGTACTTACATATAATAAACAAGTAAAACTTTTTTTTAAAGAAAAGAACCAGAAGTTATAGATTTCTGTAGCAAAACAGTACATGCCTGACATAACAGCACAGTTTTGCACATGAACACACAATGAATGGGATAGCAGCCACCCGACTTGTATAAGATCAAGCCAACCAAATACAAGCAAGCATGAATAGGGGAGGGGTTCATGAAGGTGTACCTCTATTTAAGGGTCTATTAGCAATTGGTAGTTGGTGGGGAAGGAGTTTTCTTTAGGGATACAGGCCCCGAGAAGCTAACCATGATCCAATAGGTTGTCACACACCCATGCACCTATTGGTAACACTAAATGGGGAGTGGGGTTTGGGGTTGAATGGGAAAAGTAGGAGGTTAGGGAAATAACTGGGTGGGAGATAGTAGGCAAGTAGTATATTTGAACTGGACTAACCTGTGACAGGAACACCATTAAGTTAGAGAAGGTGTGATTAAGGGAGAAATATAAGCATATCCACCAGCAAGCTGTTAGCATAATGATATATTCTCAGGGCTTCACAATGAAGAAAATTAGTTTTGCTTATCTCATTAATCAGAGTGCCATGAGAAAATACTTCATAGCTTTCAAGGGCAAGTTCACAATAGTCTGAAGGCTCCCCACCCCACCCCCATCCTCACTCCACCATCCCGTCTCTTAAAAGTCCACATCATCTTCCATTATTGTCATAACATGGAACAAATTTCTAACATGTGGAGCATTGGGAACATCAACACCATGTCTAAACTAGGGCACAACACAAAATTTTTTTGCTGAGTCTCCATCTGTGAGAGTCTTCCATATAAAAATGACAGGGTAACAGAAAAAAAAAGTACAAAAATTAAAAATAAAAGAATAAAATTTGGTATAGCAGAAGTTGAAGGAATCAGGCTGGTAGAATTCTTTATTCCATGGCCCTTTGTTAAAAGCCCCCTATGTCCCAGACACTATATTCTAGGGACACAACAGAGAAAAGACTCTACTGTTACTGTTTTCGCAGACATTATAATCTGCTGTGGGAAGCAGAGTAGAAACTAAAAACTACAAAATGAGGTGTGGGGACTGTGAGGTGTTGTTAAGAAAACTACCTACCACAACAGGGCAGTTTTATCACTGAGAAACTTGCTTTTAAATTGCTCGAAAGGTATAGTTCACAATGAACCAGGGATCAGTGGATACATTTCTACTCCTGAGAGAAAAGCTATTTTATTGTGGAAATTTCAGTGATAAAACTGGACATGTAAGAGCTTTAAGAATAAAAGTGTAAAATTAAAAGCACCTTTGAGCAAACTGAGCATTTGAAAATATGTGGGCTTGCCATAAACTGAGTGGTCTTTTCTTGCTCCCCCAGTGTTATGCATATATACTCTCCCAGGCATTTATGTCTCCTCTATCCTTGTAGCACTACCTCAACACATTGCTCATAGCTGGTGCTCGGTGAGGTAAATTATGAACACTAGTTACTTTGTGTCATCCAACGTTATACCAATAAAGTTTCTCCATAGCCTGCCAAAGGGTTTTCTCCCTGTGTGGTACTCATTCCAAAAGGCTGTATAAATCCCGTGGAAGATCTAGTCATATCTGAGGCATCCTCATCATTCACAGGACCTTTAAGCACCGTTGGATAGGCTGTGCTAACCCCAAATCTCCTCAGGTGAGCTGCAGGTAGAATCTGGGCTCTACACCACTTTCCCGTTTTAAGCCATAATGCAAGGTACAGTTCTTAAAGAAAACTGTAGTACTTCTCAATTCACATAGTCGTCTTGATGGTACAGTGTTGGTATTTCTAGCTGGACCCATTATATTGAAATAGAAACAATAAAGAAATAATATGAAGCGATGTAGAATTTACAGAGCCAAGGTTTCGATCAACAGTGTTTTGTTTTGTTTTACAGATAGGGGTATCAGTAGAGATCTGGGGATGCTTTGCATAAGATGGAGAAGATGAATAATATGGTCTCCAAATAATAACCAATGTGAGACCAAGCATTTCTAGTTGCCGTCTGAAATTTCTGGGCTGTGCTGAGCTTCTGAATTCTTCCCAAATTGCTATTAACAAAAATCATCTTTTATTAATTTGCACAGAAGTTTATTTTCATAGAATTCTTGTACTAGAAATTGTGGTGTTTGTAGCCATGCCCAGTGTAGTTGCTAACACAGGAAACCATTATAATCTCAGTGCAAATGCCACTGCACTCATGAATGACTATTTTAATACTGTGTTATTTAGAATACATTTCATTTACTTTAAAACCACAGTTCTGAAATCATTCTGATTTTAGAAACGTGGCTTGGAGTCTGAAGCTCATAAGCCCTTAGTTATTAAATGCCATTAGCAACATCAGGGAAAGCCAGGCAGGCCACAGAAAGGGGAGCTACAGGAAGACATTCAGAAGACACCTTCAGAGCAGAAAATGGAGACTGAACAACCAGAAGCTTTGAGCAAAAGGCGTGGTCATAACAATGATAAAGACAGTTACCGTGCACTGAACCTTTAAAACTTCCCAGACACACCTCCTAAAGATACCATCATCTTATTCCTCAGAATAAAGACATGAAGAGACTTTGTTAAACTTCAAATTGAACCTGCATGGATAATTTGAATCCAAATAAAATGTCCTTAAAGGCATGCATGCATGCTCGTGTTAGCACCCCTGTTCACAGATACCTGTTTTTAAGTAGCTACAACTCACAGTTCCAAAAATCAATCAACCGTTCATTGGTGAGCACAGAGAAAGCTAAAGCCTCCTGACAATACTGCTATCGTATCTCCAATCCCTCCCTCCCAAAACAAACCAGAAAATATTAAAAATGCATTCTGGTCTACCTCTCTGTCAGGTTAAATGGAAACTTCCTGACTGTGGTTTTAATTGAAAATGGAACCTTTCCCTCGCTGTCCAAATTTATTACGGTTACACATCACCCCCAGATTTTCATCTAGGAGACAAGTCATTCCAGTGATGATAGATGAGGCAGTGTTTATATATCATCTTGCAAAGTAAGCAGAGGGAATTCCAGTTAAATAGCTCTACAAGGCTATGGTCAGACTCCAATAATGAAGACAGTGAATTTGGAAAAATAATTATGTATGGCTAACCACTAACCATAATTTTAAAACTGTAAATTTTACATTTTAAAACCGTAAGAAATATATATAGGTCCTAGCACACCTTTCCATTCAGATGGTCTGTTCCAAGGGGACACTCTTAAAATGTGTAGTCCCTGTGTGAAGACCCAGATAAAGTTTGTATGTGGCTGGGCTAGATGTGTAGCTGTCACAATATCAGCCTTCTTGCCTGTTGACTTACCATGATGAATATTTATTAGGGATGCTATACAACCTCCAAGTGATTTACTATTAAATAATTTAAACATACGAAAAATCAATAGTCGTGGTACATCCAGTTTTATCCAGAATTCTGAGTTGATTGTGCTTTCTGTGAGTTCATGAGCTCTGGCTATGAGTGGCTCCCAGAGTTAAGGAAATATATGAAACATAACTTTTCCTATGTATTGAATGGCATAACAGGGAGAAGCATATAAGTAAAGAATGTAGAGCATAGCTTAGAATTGTTTGTTAAGGAGTATACATCAGGGTAGGATACGTGCTGAAAGTACACATGGTCTCCAACACACTAGGTTCAGGGTGCATACTTTAGGAAAACAAAGCAAAACTAAAATCTTTCCAATATACACCAGAGGTATAGTAAAGGTCTTGTGTGTGTTCTTGTGTGTGTGTGTATTGGGGGCAGTGAGTGGCTTACAACTCATAGGCAGAAAAAAAACTAAAAATTTCAAAAGGAAACTTCTTAAATTCCTACAGACATGTATAATGCACACACACACAAATATCTGCATGCTCTTATATACTGGTGTTGATAGTAAATACTACTCATAACAAATGTTATTACCCTGTCAATATGTTAGTAATAAATGTTAATATGAACAAGCTAGGTTGTATAGATATCTGCAGAATTTAAAATATAATGTAGAATGACAAAAATCAAATTACTAGACAGATTTTTAAAATAAATATTAAGACTACATATTGTTTTTAAATATGTAAACTCAGTACAGAATGTGTAAAATCATGGATGAAGAAGAAATACCAAATCAAGACAAGGGTTTTCTTTTGATGAAAGACAGACATAAGAAAGAGGTCAAAGTTAGCAACTAACTAGATAAACTCCAGCTCTGTCAATCACTTCTGGTTTTTTTTTCACTTCTGTTTTTTTAATCCAGAAAAACAAACAGTATATTATCATTGCGTATTTTAATTGGTGTTTGCACGTGTACTGATTTTATTGGTTAGGTGTTTTTAATTTAAAAATAAAATGTTTATAATTTTTTAAGATTAAGTACTTTCAAATGATAAGGACTCACAAAACAGCCAATTCTGTTCCAATAAGCAGATTGTATTAAATAATAATCTTAGATATAGTTACATTACCAACCCTATCTTTTAATTTATTTCATTTCTTCAACATATGTATTTTAAAGCCATACAAGATACAATTCCTGCCCTTAGGATTATATATTCTGGAAAGGGAAAAATTGGTCAATACGTGACATAATAAGTAGTTAGCTGTAACTGGACTGACATCAGTCAGAAGGTAAAAGACAAAGAATAGCCTCCAACCATCTGTCTGATTGACTGCACTGTCTTGACTACTAAATGTTTTTAATCAAATTCTGCGAGAAATAGAATGAAAAAAAAATATCAAGCATGCTTGAGAACTGGTAAAGAATATAGAGAAGAATGTTAGAGATGAGGATCAGACAGGCTTCCTTGAGAGGATTTAAACAAAAAATTGTCCTGAATTACTAGTGAGAACCAGATATGGGAAGATGCATATAATGCAAAACTCATGGGCATGTCACCCTGGACATAACAGATCTCCTATAAACTTGAAAGCCAAGCAGCATCAATCTGCTTATAGGATGGGAAAGTGTCCTCTCTGGAGCTCTGATGTTCTGGGACCACCTAAGCTGAATTACATCCCATGATGGAGTTTGGGGTGCAAGGAGGGCCAAATGGGTCATCTGCCAATGCTGACAAGCATCTCTGTGTCCCCAGATCTCAGCCCCATCAAAGAGGCAGAAATCAGCTGTTAGGAGGGACTTGAGGAGAGGTTAGTGAGAAAAGGCCTAGTGAGGAGGGACCAGCACTGTAGAGGGCAGAGCTCTAGAAGGTTATGTAGAACATTACAGGCAGTGGGAACAGGCTGGATTTCTTTTTGAAAGAGTGCAGTGTTACAGGATAAAACAGAATACGGAAGGGATCAAAAGAATCAAAATTTTAAAGTTACAGTAATTCCTCTAAATCCATGGGAACTGGTTCTAGTATTCTTTGTGGGTACCAAAATCTATGGGCACTTACACCCACTATGTGAAATGGTGTATTGTAACTATTCACAGTTCTCTGTGTATTTAAATCAGCTTTAGATTAGCCACTACCATGTGATACTATGTAAGTAATTGTTTGGCACTACTACTTAGAGAATAACAATGTGAAAATATCTGTACATATTTAGGACAGACAAGATCTTTGACAAGTTCTTTTTTAAATCCCAACTCGTTGGTTAATTATTTAGATATGAAATCTTAAGATGTGGAGAGCCAAATATACATAACAACTACACATTTATATATTATTATATCTATTATATATGTGTGTGTATATGCATATGTTTATGTATATGCATATATTACATATCATGGTATATTACAACATGTGTTTAATTGTGTTAATAGAGCAAGGGATAAAAACATGGAGGACAATTAAGAGCTACAGGGTTCAGCCTATCCCAGAAGACTGGTTGAGACTAATTCCTGACATCAAGGATGATGAAAAATGGTCAGATTTGCAAAATATCCTGAAGCTTTTGCTAACAAGTCTTGCTGGTATGTGTTATTACAGAGGAATTGAGGACGGTTCCTAGATTGTTTACTCTGAGCAATAGATGAATATAAGCTGCCATTTACAGATAGGGACCAAATGGAAGCAGAATTGGTTTGGAGAGAAAAAAAAAAAAAAAAAAAAAACAAACCAAAACCCAAGACTACTATAATTAACCTGTTAGACTTTAAATGCCTAGCAGAACATCCAAGCAGAGACACCATGTTGGCAGTCTGCTCTAGGACACTGGTTCTTATTGAGACTGTAAAACAAACAGAAGCATCAGGCCAACCACTTTTCTCAACACCTCACCCCGGCAGTGATATGATGTTGCTAACTAGTCAACAATTGCTGACTTATTGTTCTGGTGTGAGATGGTGTGAGTACTGTGTGTTCTTAGCTCTCTGTGTTGTCTAACAGCCAATTTCCGTTTTTATGAACATGTTAATGGAAAGGAAAGCAAGAATGGAAACAAACACTGTTGATTGTACCTCTTATGCCTGAACAAAGACTCTCATCACATTATGTGCGGTTCCAACATTCGGTGCCCTCTGTTTACGAAATCCAATTTTCTGAGTTTATTTCAGATAAAAGCCTTTTTAAATAATAAAAAAAAAATCATAGCATTGTAACTCACAGTCCACATCATAAATGTAATTTTTAAAGGGGGCTCATAGTGGATCTATCAAATATGCTTCAAATAAAATTAAGAGGGAATAGAATAGTTTAAGAGGGGGACACGGATGTCAAGCCACAGTGCCTGCATTTATTGCATTCCTCCTCCGAGGATGAAAAAAAAAAAAAAAAAAACAAAAAAAACACAAAAAACGACTTGGCCTCATGCTTCACTCACTTTACCTGGTAAACAAGGGTAATGACAGAATTGAAGATAAAAGGAGCAAGTCATGGTGAGTGTTTAATACAAAGCTGAACACCAATAAGTTCTTTATCAAATCAACATCAGCTACAAATCATATTTGTAAAATGCACTATACATATCACAGTGTATCCGGCACTTAAAAAGCACCAACTCTCATGGCGGCTAAGCACAGCATTATTGTGAGACAGATAATACTCATATCAATATGAATATCTTATAGAAGAGACTCTGTCAAGACTATGGAGTAAAAATCCATTTGACCTAGTCTATCTATATCTATATCTATATCTATATCTATATCTATATCTATATCTATATCTATATCCATATCCATATCCATATCCATATCCATATCCATATCCATATCTATGTATCTATATATGTATCATATAGATATATGTATAGATACATAGATATAGATAGATAGATATATACACACATACATACAACCAAGCTTGGATTAAGATATAGGTCATTAGCTCATCTTATCTATATCATGCCCGTGTCTTTTTCTGTAATGAGTATCAGCCCGATTCTCTTCTCTTGGTACAGAGGCTTTAAATGGGCCATAGTTTAAATGACCATACTCTACCTGAATCATCAAGCAAGTCACAGCTTTTGAATTTACTTGAAAACAGAATGAAGAACACTACAGTAAATATCAAATGATCTATAGATGTTCTCAGCTCTCCATGTCTGGCATACACATTTACTTCTACACATCGTACCTTCTTGCCATCTAGCACCTATTACCTGCCCTAAAATATCTTTCTTTGAACTACAGAATTCTTTCTCTAGGATGGCCTGTTGTCTTCTCAGCTGGTTTCATCTTCCTCACACTTATTCAGTCTTTCCTACCAAAGTACTGATACGAATCAACACAGAGGAACCACAACAAAGCTGAAACACAGGATTAACGTATAGAACCTACTTGGAAGTGTATTTGATCTCTTCATTTTAAGGAAGAAGAAGATCAACAGCAAAGGAACAAAAAGTTCCACCAGAAGGTAGAAAATTATTGGCTGACATGACCTGATGATAATGTCAGCAACTGGAGCTCTCTGTGGACATTGGCCTTCTGGAAGAAAAGGGCTTTTTCTTTGTACGGGAGCAATACTCGGCTCAACTCTTCATTTAATATTTTAGAAGTCAGCTTCAAAGTAGGTCAAAAAATGAAAACCAATTCTGGTTTCTTCCTCAGCTCACACCTTTAATTTCCATGGAATAGATACTACGTGAATCTCTCTATTCCCAGCAAGAGGAGAAGGGGATGACCACCTGCCAATCTCAGGAACTTATTTTCAAATATGATGCTTGTGAAACTTTTGGCATTTCCTCCCAAGTGTACGAAAAGAAATTCTGAAAATTAAAAAGAAAAATGTCGCTTGAAAAAAAAAAAGATGTGTATTCCCATTGGTCTGACAAATTAAAACCTAAACAAAATTCACACCAGCAGCTTTATACAAAGAATATGTTGTTGTCTGTAATTGTTTCCAACAACACAGATTCTAGGAGAAAATAAACTCTTTGCTTGAGGAAAATATCATCTTTGCAAAGTTTTTATATTATGAACCAAGGAGACATAGATGGGGGCTTTTAAAACAATCTTTGCGCCGGGTGGTGGTGGCGGCGGCGCACGCCTTTAATCCCAGCACTCGGGAGGCAGAGTCAGGCGGATTTCTGAGTTCGAGGCCAGCCTGGTCTACAGAGTGAGTTCCAGGACAGCCAGGGCTACACAGAGAAACCCTGTCTCGAAAAATCAAACAAAAACAATCTTTGCTAGCCCAGAACTGGGGAAGCCTGCCAACAAAATCCAAGGCAAAAGTTCAGGGTGTTTCTAGATTGAAGAGCATGGAAAAATCCCAGACACAAACTCTTGCCTTCAGGCAGAAAGGGTGCTCACACATGGAACTGAATGACAAAACTGAAGCTGCGTATGGAAAGGCTCATGTTTATGTGTGTGTATACACACACACACACACACACACACACACACACACACACACACATACACACACACACACATATTGGTGTCTTCTGGAGGAAAAAAAGATAAAATTACAAGTAACAAGACTACCATAGTTAGAAATGAAGACAAGCAATGGACAAAAACTCAGGCACCAGCCTTCAAACTAGGAAAAGAAATGCGATAAGTGCAAGTTTAATAAAACAAAGTGTCACTTGTCTCCAAAATATGTCCTTATCTCCAGGTGAAATTTTAAACATTTTAACAATAGAGGGAAGAGTGGAAGCAATGTGGATAATTTGACCCACATTTTCTTAGCTAATTGTATCTCCAATCTCCTTTTTCTACGTGAAAGCCTTTTAATAAAAAATTTTAAGAATATTTTCAATTATTGTTAAGGCTCTGATGATTTGTACATCTTCATAGCATATGAATGATATTGATTATAGTCCTTCAGTAACTTTCTGGTGGGCAATTTACCAACATTGTCAAGAGTCTTCAGGTATAAAAACCCAACCACCTAAATGCCCATAAATACGAGGATAAATGAAGAAAAAATCCACAGAGTCAAAATGCTTCCCAATGGTGTGTATAAAATTATAGTGTTGGGTTAAAATAAGAACTTATTCCATGCTATCTACAATATTTTCATGTAAGTGTTTAAACATATAAGCAAGTTCTAAAGTCCAGTAATACTACACATATTCCGGAGCTCACATTCAGGATAAGAAATAGCATAGCACATCAAACGGCTAAATCCTATATCATAAAACTCCTGTTCTGGCTATGATATGGATAATGTATGTTTACTGAATTCTTATATAATATGTGGTTATCATTGTGGGCCAGTTTAAAGCCACAGACTCACAGTGTATGTGGCATTATTTATTTGTCTTCAGCATTTTATTTGAAAAAAATGGTCTCCTGGCTTTATTCTTGATATTCAAAATCATCTTGTTGCTACCTCTGTGGGATCCTGAAGTCCAACCAAAGGGAGCAAGGCTCAGTGACACCGACCTGCCTGATTCCCAGGACGCTTTCTTTGTCATGACTAACGTGGAGATTGCCTCTCCAGTGAGTGATCATTCCATCCTTGAGAACACAAGAAGATGGCCCTTCCTCTTGATTTCAACCCAAGACATACAGACACACTTTCATTTAACCCTGAAATCTCAGTCTGTGGGAGACAGGTCTGCTAAGTTAAACCGTATTATTCTGATGAGCATAGAACATGAGTTTCTCTAGACAGGAAAATACATTATGGTAAAGCTATATAATGGGGCCTCCAGAGCTGTTAAAATCACAGTTTGAAGAGTGGATGACAACCAAATGATGAAAGTGTAATTCATAAAACAAAAGGCAAAAAATAGGTGTGATATGATTCCAATTTTATAAGGTAGAACACGTGAAATATCTAAGGAGAGACACCCAGAATTTTTTCAAAAGAATTTCAGTGTTATATGTTATATTTTATTGTCTCTTCCCAATTACCTAACAATTATTCATCTTAATTTTTGAGTGGTCCTGGCTTTGTACACTGTAAGAAAGCAATCTACCACTGAGCTACATCTTCAGCCCTCCTCATACTTGTGAAGTGGCACAAGGTGACTTTCACTCCTCAGGTGTCCTGAAGAAGATATCCTCTTGTTACTTAACAGGTCACCAAACTGTTGTTGAAATGCAACAGGGACAATCTCTTCCAGCCAGCCTTTCTCCCACTTTCTATTCTGATAAGAGTTAAACATCACACATTTAACTAGTAAATAGTGTTTTCTAAGTAGTTCTTTGACACTGTGGAATATTACATTCTGCCCTTAAATACTGACTGCTGTTTATCTCTGTCTTCTCTTTTCCTGGCTCCATAGATATTACTTTGTATCCATTCCATTTCGGACTACTCGCTTTGAGAATAGCCTCCAGCTAGGGCTTGATGTAATTCTCACCACTACCACTAGGGTTCGCGTGAGGTATTTGTACTTCCTACTGCATCTAGTGATCTGGAATCTAGTGATCTGCATCTAGCGATCCGGGTAACATAATGACAACAAGAGCACTTATACACATAGAAAATATAAACCCAGTGTGGGCCAGATGGCTCAGTGGCTCAGATAAAATCACTTGCTGAGCAAGTCTGAGGACCTTTGTTTAATCCCAGGGACCCGTGGTGGAAGGACAGACGCAATACTCAAAAGTTGTCCTTAAGACCTCCACATGTATGCCCATGTCTTCCACCCAGGAATAGTATTAATAATACTAAATAAACGAACTTATTTTCTTCTGAAAAAGAAATCCAATTAGGTAACAGTAAATAACATGCAGTTGTGTTGGTTTTGCTATCCTGGCCATAATCATTACAATCTCCTTCTCATGACCTACTCCATCCCCATAAACTATGGCTGCCATAGCAAACCAATCCAGCTTCAACTCAAGTGCAGAAGTTCCTTTCCTAACAGGTTGCTAGACTCACTGTAGATGCTATAAGGACCTAGTGGGCAGAGTTATTAAGCAGGTAGAGTGTGTTAGACTGGGTGCCTTACATAAAAAGGAGCTGCTTGCTGGGGCTGCTCAACAAGAGGTTACTTGATGGAGTGATGAAGTGATGAAGGGAAACACTAATATCTGTGGAACTTCATCGTCTCCACATGAATTAGGCATCCCAGAGAAATAAGTCTAAATAATAAACTAATGATCAAGAAGTGTTAATGAAAAAGAAAAGTTATTATAAAAAAAAAAAAAACAAACCTCCATTCTGCCACAATGTAAGGGGTAAATCAGTTGAAATGAAAGATGTCACTATTGTTAAAACTTCACTGACTTATCAAATTATGATAAGACCAGATTTTGGAAAATTGATATTAATCCCTTTGCACTGAAAAATATAATCGAGCTTATCAAATTACTTCCTCAAAGATCACCTGATAGCCACCAGATGGGAACCTAAGATGCTGTCAAATCAGAAACTTAGGCTAAGGATAGCCCTGAAGACATTGTTTGGCCAAGTGGTTGCCCCACTCGTTCCTTTGAAAACAGAAAACAAAAGTTTCCTATTACTTTTATAAATTTTCTTTGGCTCTAATGAGATATGCTCTATCCACAATGCTTACAATAATTATTTTTTTTCTTAATAGGAGTCTATCTGGAAATGACACAATACGGAATGATCATTAACAGACCTGTTAAGGTTCTTGAATGAACGCCTGCCGAAAACACAGGCACACACTAGTAAATTTTCTCAAGAAAAATCCATTTCCATTTCAAGGTCTGACATTTTATTTAGAAAAATTATGCCCTTTCTTTTAATTATTCCAGTAAACATAATGAGGGTGTCGCTAAGTACACCTCGGAGGACTTTATTTCCCCCATTTTTTAGTCATACGAATGTATTTGTAATTAAGGGCATGCTGCATTAATGATGCCGCAAGTCTCCGTGGTAAACGTTTAATGTCCACCTCATAACATTATGCCAAAATTACATGCACAAAAGACTTTTTAATAATCTTTGTTTTCTCATTTAGCTTTGATTGGCTCTGGAATCCACGGCAGCACTCAGGGCTCCCGTTACCACAGCCATCAGCACTTCTGCCCCGTAAACTGTTCAAACGGACAGGGCATCTTTCATCTGGAGGCTTCTTTTCAATGCTTCTGTTTAAGTTAGACAGAAAATTGGCTGCAAGCTGGAGATAATTGCAGATAATTTTTCCATTTTTAAGCCACTGGGGTGTTGCCTGGGGGGCATGACAGCTCTGTTTATCTAAACACAAAGACCAAGTCGCAGCTCTGTGTTGTCTCTTCGGCTTTGCACTCAGGGATCAGATGATCCTATCTGCTCTTTATGCAAATGACATCATTGTCACCAGCCGACCCATGTCGTCTGGCAGAGGCATGCTACCTGAAGCTTGTATTGAGGCTGAAAGGGCAGGATGGAAGCGAAGAGGTTACCTCTGCTGTAAAAGCAAGCCCAGCCAATCCTGTGCCCCCTCAGGTCCCTCCCCTTAGGCAAAAGCGGTGCTTGGTTTATTGTTGTTGTTGTTGTTGGTGGTGTTTATTTGTTTGTTTGCTTGTTTGGGATTTTGCCACTGTCAACTTAAAAGGAATATATTAAATTAAAAAGAAAACAAATCATTTCAAAATAAATAATTCACACGCATGCATATATGTATATAATATTCACACACATATGCCCTATATTAGTATATAGTCTTGACTGAAACTATCACAGACAGACAAAAAGAAAAATTTCCATTATACGATTGCTCATAAATGCTTACACAACTAATATACAAGCATTTTAGATTACTTGACCTAGAAGATTTATTAGCTTGGACATCAGGTTAGCAAGCAGAGCTCTATTGTTAGAATCATAATAGGAAAAGAACAGAATCATAAGCTGCTCCTCTATCTCAAAATTCACTCCCTATTAAAACAGATGTAAAATTCATGGGTGGTCTCGGGCATATCCCGATAGACCAAATGCAGAGAGCAGCACCGCACATTTTCCACGCAATCCCAGCGAACTTCCACTTTATGTTAATAGCATTCCCTGGGAAGGACAGAGCACTTCCAAGGCTGAATGTATTCTCAGTGTCCAGAATCCCTGGAGTCATTGCTAATAAGGGTGTCTGGCAGAGGAGGCAAAGCCATTTTACAGCAAACATTTACATACAGGGGCTAAGTAGTACTTGTGTGTATCTGGCAGCTCCGGCCTCCAGTGATGTAATAGGCCATAACGACTCTGGAGGAGCTGAAATGGAAGCCAGTGTCAGTGAGTGTAGGACCTGTACGTCCTAACATGAGTGACTTTATGGATTCCCATTAGACTTTGGGCTAAGGAGCTCTTCAACAGGCCTGATATGACAGCATCCTGAGATGCATTTTTTTTAACAGCCTGTGTCAAGAACTCTCACACTAAGGTGTTTTCTAGAAAACCCACAACTGCAGAGGGGAGGTTTGGCTGTATTAGACCATTATCATAGAATTGGCATAGAATATGTAAACCAGCCGTCCCAAAGTACACACTTAAAGGAGATTATTAAATCTGTTACGTCAATCATATGCACATTAAGGACTATAAATTAATGACTGGTAGGTAACTCAGAAATCTTGCACCCAGCCCAGTGACATATTTAAGTCTACTACAGCATCTGAGTACCTCCATTGTAATACAGTACAGCCTGGGTGGGGCTTTCTATGAACAAATATCTATAACACAGTGGGACTTAGAGCCAACCTATGAATATTCTTTTAATTCTCTCTTCTCGTGGTACCTCTATCATCAATAAGCCACTGGAGTAATAACAATAGGCTCTCTTAAGAGATTTAGGCCACGTCCCTGTGAAAGACTGGCCTGGGATGTCCCATAATGTTGGGAGAAAAGGAGAATATTGAATGCAGAGGTCTTCAGATGTTGGGAAGGAGTGATGCTGAGCAAGCGTTCTCTGGCCAGAGCTGAGTTGGAGGAAGCAGCACAGACAAGCCCTACTTCAAACTCCTCCTACAGCACCTGTGTGAGTAGACCCGGCACCCTGGCAAAGGGCATTCGCTATCTCACTTAAATACACAAATTACTAAGCAGTTCCTGAAGAGGCACGTTATTTTGCGTGTCACAGAAACCGATAGCTAGAGCTAGAGAGCTCTTGATTAGAACAGCGGACCCAGAATGCATGCGTGCTCTGCTGTAAGAATGGAAGCTTGCATAACCTACCACCAAACAGTAATTTCACACCACATTTGCAATGAGACTTTAAATTTGACCTTTCATAAGAAATTACTAAAGACCTTGCATAAAGGCAACAAATGTCCCTGCTCTTTTACAGATTTATTGGAGTTTTATTGATACGTTTGAATAAACTCCACTGGAAGCCCTACAGGTTCTAAAATGCAACTTCTTTCAGAACTGCATACCTGTTACCCAGAGAGCCGGGTCCTCTCTTTGAAATATTTAGCCATTTAGGGCACTTTAGTCATATAGTGACACCTAATAGCCAAGATCTTTTTCTCACTCTCCACAAAATCAGGTTTCGACTATAATTCAAAGCAGTCCCCAAAGGCACTTCTGAAAAATGGCAAGCCCTTTGCTTTTAGGTGAAAACACTCTTTATTGCTCAAAATTGTTTCCTGTTACAAAAGCCTTCTATAGTGCTCTGTCTGAGACGATCTTATGTTAATTTAACTCACTGGGGACTGTGAGCAGATGCTCCTTTGATTAATAGTTTCAGGAGCCTGAAAATGCCAGGCCAGGTTCAAGATAATAAAGTCAGGTAAGATACTATTAAAATCGGCTACATGGTTCTATCTGTTATGAGGAGAAAAATGGGGTCATGGTTCTTATATCAAATGAAGACTTCCTATAATAAAAAACCAACATCATAAACTAAATGAACACACTGACTCCACTCCTTCCCACACTAACTGATGCCTTGTTAATCACTCATCGCTTTAGTAACACTTTGCAGGCATATTTTCTCCTGCGATGGTATGGAAATACGGCATGCTCCACCAATTCTACCTTTCTTGTACTATACTTTCCACGTGGAAAGGGCTTTAAATAAATTCCAAGAATAATGAGTGTTATAACTCTTATTATTCTCTAAACTTATATGCCCCCAGGCCATTGCTTTTCAGCAAATATGTTCTTTTAACATTTCATCTGGAAAATACGCTTTCTGGAAAAGTCCCTCAAAAAGTCTACTGTCCTTTCTTTTATTTTTTTTCTAGCTGGCCCTTTACCTGAGACACTCCATCAGAGATGCTGCCTGGTAAAGGATACAGGAGATCTCAGCTAATCTTGAACTATAGAATTTGGGCCTGTCTTCATCTATGTGTAAGAATAAGACTTTGTCTTCTTAAAATTGATTTACCAATGCATTTTCATCTTTAACATAACCTACTTCACCAGTGCGTGGTGACACACCAGAGGCAGGTGGATCTCTGAGTTTGGGTCTAACTTGATCTACAGAGTGAGTTCCAAGACAGTCAGGTCAACAGAGAGAAACCTTGACTCATATAAATAAAGAAATAGAAAAATCAAACCAATAAAAACATAACCCAGATGACCAAACATTCCATTCCAGTTTCTGTTTTAAAATTTAACCATTAAATTGGCTTTTTGACGTGTGTGTGTGTGTGTGTGTGTGTGTGTGTGTGTGTGTGTGTGTTTGTATTGCACCTGCCTCACTGAAACTTTTGACTTTTTGGCAAGCAGAAAATTTCCATCCATCAGTCACATCTTGTGTGTGGCAACCCAGACAGAACAGGCCTCCACTAAGAGTGAAGCCAGGCTCTCAGCACAAATCTGCTACCTGCCAATTTGGCTCTGGCAAACCAAGCCCTTCACACTCACCACCTCTGTTTGCCCATGAGATATAATGCCATTTATGTGAAATATTCTGCTCGAAAGCACTGCCTCACCATTGCACAGAAGGACTCTGGAGGGTCTCCACAGGTAATATCCGGAGGGTCCAGTTTCACTTTCAGATACTTGGTCATGTCCGTGGATTCCGGCTGGCAGGCTGTGTAATCCCAAACTTTGCCTTCTTCTGTGTAAATCAGGCTCTTACATACATCATAATGTCCCCACACGAAAAGGTAGGGCTGCATCACAGAGGACACTGTCACCCACAGGGCATGGATCGACAGGAATCTTGACAAATACATCTCTAAAATCTTGGCAATCTTCGTGTCTTCTATGCAATCAGTGTCTCTTTTAAATATACATGAGTATCTTATATGTGTGTGTGTGTGTGTGTGTGCACGTGTCTATATGTATCTTTATGTAGGTAGGTCTGTATATGTATAAAAAAATAGGCTGAGATCTCAAAGCAGATTCCAAAACCAAATGTGACAGATTGAAATATTCTATGCGGTCAGGTATGCTGAGGACTTTGGTAGAAGCCTAACATGCTTATCTGTTAGGCATTAACAGCTTGCAGCCATTTCTCCTCGTAGAACATATCTATTTGACTTTTGTGAAAGATGTCCAGGAGCAGATAATAATTTAGCAAAGTGACGGCTCTCCCGTTGTACATCCAATAATCCTGAGTGATCCTTGCTGTTCTGGGTTCATCAGGGCTCCTCAGATGAGCTGAAGTATCAGCATCAGAAGCAAAGGGATGGTGTCTATCGTCCTGTATCTGTTTCCCTTCAATCTTTTCTCTTCCCTCTTCTGGCACCAGCAACCTTTTGGAAACAATAAGAGTAAGAGTTACTGCCCTAGAATCCATGCATTCGGAAATACATAGTATGTTGACATTTTGGAGGCTCAGTATGATATAAAGCAAGCTGGTGTAATAGGGATAAACTTCTGTTAGAAGCTTTGCTAGAATGACCAGGGCACCCATTCACACTAGGGAGCATTTTGATGGGAAAGATCTGACTCTTGTATAAGAAAGGCAAATGAATAAGTTCTAGGTGAGCTAACAGGAGAAGCAAGTTTCTGGATTTAAACAGCTCTCTCAGGGCCAGCTAAAACTTTTCCCAGAGAACAATGGAATAAAGAGAACCTTTGTTATGATGATGGCAACGACTTGTAAGCCTTCTGCCTCTTGGCAAAGAGACCCTAAAATTCTCCAAATTCCTTATATATTTCTTAGCTTTGGTTAGGGGTGGGTGAGTGGAAACTGATCTTCTGTCTCAGAATGTGTTTATTATCCTGGTAGAATTTAACATCTTTCTTTAGTTGTATTTATTGAAAAAAGATAATTTGCCTCTCTGAAAATAACTCAAAAAATAAAACCAAAGGGGCAAATATTCCTTTCATAAGACTCCTCTATTTTCTTACATCCTTTTATAGCCCTCACATCTGCATTTGCAGTTACTTTCTGTAACAGAAGAGAATTTGTCTGTAAGGTGAATTTTATAGGCTGGTTTAAAAAGCGAAAGCTCCATAGTAAAGCATACAATTTAAAATGCACATATAAAAATAGCTGAGGGTGAGTTAACAGGCCATGAAGCACAAAACAGGGCACTAATTCTAAGAGAAAATAAAATTTCCATTCCAAAGTACTTTGGGTAAACTGAGAAGCAGCCTAGGTAACTTAGAGATACCAGTCAATGATACCTTCTACTAGCAACTCTTTAACTAGTCACCTCTTAACAAATGTTAGCATTTGCATCCCAGGTGTGAAAGTATAATTTCTTAGTTATTGGTTCATCTTCCTAGCTCAAATTATTAAATACTTTTCAGTTTTAAAGTGACAAAATAAAAGGTCTACAGCTTTGGAAAAGTCCATTATAGACTCTCCAATTCATATTAAACAGTTTAAATAAGGAAGTTCGCTATCTTCAAGCCATCTTATAAAGGGAATTCACTATATTTAAATAATGCACTATCTTAAAATGAACTAAGCCACAGAGACTATGAAATGCCAACAGATGGTTGAATTGTGTTTCCATAGCAAAGTAATTTATAATAATTGCTTTATGGATGCAAGTGCAATTTTCATTATATTCGATTCATAAAATGTTATCATACAGCTGCAATTTGTGATATTTTCTATTAGGAAGAGTGTTGAATATTTGAGTTCTCATGAAGCAATAATTAGCAGTATGTCTAAACACGTATAAACTACAGATTTAAACTTGCTTCTTCTTTGTGACTTTGACACTATTCAGTGGTATACATTTTGAAATCCTAAGTTAAAAAGGAAAAAGAAAATCACAGGAGCATGTGTTGTGGCTACTCAAGCCTTGTTGCTTTTGTTTGTTTGTTTTCAAATTCATTAAGCTAATATTTTCAGAAACATCCAACACATTTACAATTAATAAATGGAAAAGATGTTAAGATGAAAGAAATGTACATTTCCTAGATTCATTTTTTTTCAATATGTTTAGTACATTCCTATCATAGGAAGCAGGCACTTTAGAAAGCAAAGACAAAGAGTACTAGGGGTGAGGTTGTACAAAATCTACTAGTCCCAAAATTATTAACATCACCTTTTTAGTTTCAAAATCCAGCAATTTGTATGCCAGAAACAACATAATCTGAAAGACTTGGACCCAATGGGTTTGAGTTTGAGTTGAGTGAATATTTAGTTAATCTGTAATATTATTTTTAAAAGGCTCTTTCAAGTGGTCTAGGCTTAAATGGCCCTTGAGATTAGTGTTTACCCTCTTTAACCAATACTATTCCCTCAACCACCTATTCTTTGTTACTCTGTCCTCTTGTCTCCTTTACCCCAGGGACATCATCTGGTATATTTCTACATGAAAATTGTGGACAGGAAGGAAATGCTATGGAAATGCATGTCACTGTTATCCCCTCCAGAAACACAGCAGCTCTTCCGATGCAAGGGATTCTCATTAAAGTCCACCAGAGCTGTAATGAGGGCCATTACACAGAATTATGGACTGTATCATTGATCGAAGTTAGAGAATTGACAGGGAAAAATGCAGAGGGGTGCAAGATATTTGAATACGAGGCAGTTGCAGGACCGTGCGACAGACATTCTTGACAAGAAGCAGCCAATTATAGCTTAAATTTCTGGCACCTAACCAGTTGTGATTAATAGTTTTCCATTACATTACAGACATATTATTAATGTATTAAAAATGTCAAGCTTTGGCAAGCACTAATATGGCGTGGCCCAGTTGGTCTGCAGAATTTACATTTAATGAGCTCCCATTGACACAGAAAAAGGTATTGACCACAGCAGAATGCAAACCAGTGTATAGTCATAAGCTATTCTTTAGTGTAATTTTTTTTTCCCTCTTAACTTTGAAGTCTGTAGCATCCTCTCTTTAGGGCCCTTCATATGGAAGTGTCCTTACTTCTCATTATCACACAGGCTACCTGATAAATCCTTCACTTTTTGTATTCGAAGAAATTAAATCTAGGAACTTTAGTGACAAACATGCCTTGGGAGAATCAGGGATTTGTTACAAAAGTATAATTAGGGGATTTTTCAAAGGAAATAAATGTTGTAAAAATAGAATATTATTTACACCACCACCTTCAATACTTAACGCTGCTGACTTCCAGCTGGCTGTCCTCTCAACCAGGTTAAAAATATCAATATTTTCTTAAAAGCTAGGCCATGGGTGCAAGTGGATAGACAAACTGATTAGGTGAAGGACAGCCAATGACATGTTTGGGGACTTAGTATCCTAAATGAGTCCTTTCTGGCACATAACTGAACTAATTTCAAACTATTTTGAATTTGTCTCAAGTGTCTGCGGGTCATTGGGATAAGGGCAACTTCAGAAGGGCTCTGGGCAGCTCAAACTCCAAATCTGTGTTTTTCTCACCTTGGGATCTCAGAACAATCAAAGACTGCCACAATCTACATATGAAATGAAATAGTAAGGAGTCCTTTTTGATTAAAAAAAATTTTCCCCATTAATATACCACACGTCCATGGAACTCTGGTGAATAAATTTACAGAGCTAATAAAAATGCAAAATTACATAATGGATCTCAGATTGATAAGATATTATTGATTAAGGTTAAAAATAGGCTACCCATTGCCTTTGCATCCGTGGAACATACATTTTCCCAGGAATGTGTAGCTGCTTCCCTTCCACCTTGGATTAACTTTGCAGAGGAGTTTGCACAAACCCTTCTTCTCACCAAAGAGAGAGAGAGGGAGAGAGAGAGGGAAAGAGAGGTATACAAAATATTACGCAAAACTAATAATAATTAAAATAATATAGCCATTGTAGTCTCAAAGCAATTGCCAATTTCATCATCTGAGAGGAAAATATTGCCAGCAAATCTACCAACTCTCGGCTGGAGTTTAGGATTCTTTTTATTATATAATCTCACTAGGAAGTGGGGGTGTGGTAATAGGCTAAATATTCCATAAATCTGCAGCTCATCGGGGCACCTGAAATAGACAGCCATTGACTCATACTTTACAGGCATTAAGACTTTTATAGAAGTACATGTTTCTGAATGGGTATGAAAAGAAGGAAAATTGAAAATAATCACGTTTCATTGACTAAAGGAACTGCAGAGGTAACAGGATGCAAAGCCACTAGCCTGTGGAGATTAGCAGCTGTGAACAGTCACAGTGAGGTCACATGAGATGCGTTTGCATCCCTTCAGTGTTCTTTGTACGCCTGTCTGTTGTGAAAATGGGATCTTTGGGTTTCTTCCTAAGAAACAGAGGCTCCTGTCTTTTTGTTAACTGTCTCAAAAACAGAATGTAATTCAACAATTTTGACAGATCTTACTTATAAGGAAGTATGACTGGGTATTATTAAAAAAATCCTGGGAGTTTAGAAAAAACAAGTACCCCACATTAGTATTTTAAAGATTTCTATTTTTATCAATAGAAGATCAATGATGGAAGTCAGTGCATATTTTCTAGGATGTTTGTGGAGGGATAATATGTAAAAATGACTTCAGAATCCACTAAGTCTAAAAGAAACCTGGCATCCCGCTGCCATGTAAATGATAGATCCTTCCTTCTAATATAGGGAAGTTCAGAAATACAAGCTTCCACAGACACAGCTGAAAAATTCTACACCCACTTAAAGTTTGAAACAGAACTCCAGATTCTAAAATTAAAAACACTTTTCTGAAAATATGTTAAACCACTTACTTCCTATAACACCACATAATTCACACAGACACACACACACACACACACACACACACACACACACACACACGTGTGCACTTTTCACTACTAACATATCCTTGCTTTCCCAGGTCATATGAGATTTCATTTCCTTCCCAGTGACTTGAGGTTTTTGTTACTCAGAAACTCTCTTCAAACCCTGACCTACTAGCTAAATGCACACCGGTTTAATTGTTTAAACACACTGTCTGATGGTCTGCAGAATCATAAGGGGAACTAAGAGAGAGGTTTCTCTCCCAATAGTAAATATATGAAAGAAACTTCAACATGCATCAGCTGTCTCCTAAAGCTAAAAAAAAAAAAAAAAAAAAAAAACAAAAAAACAAAAAAACAAAAAAAGCAAGGCACACACATAAAGCAAAACAAAGCAGAACACCAGCCTAAATCATTTGAACCCATGCCCAGTGAAAGCAGACAAAACAAAACTCTAATGGGAACACAGTTTTATGTCCAAATAAAATAGTTCCTTTTAAAATAAGTATGATGATTCTCCTTAAATACAAACTACAGGAAATACCTACAAATTAAAAGGCAAATTACATGAAAGACTTAATGCTCATGTTGGTATTTCGTGATGAAAGACATCTCATGTCATGGGGGGTATCTAGAAGAAAAAACATCCCCCTTGTAAGTGGGACAGAATGGTATGAGAGTTGCCTGATGGATTTCTTCTTTGTACCCTGAATCCCTTGCAAGGATCCAGGTTTTAGTGAAAGCCTAAAAGTTTCTTGTGTTTCAAAACAGTCTTAGACAATTCCTGAGCCGATTTCCCTCTGCCAAAGAGAAAAGCTGGTGGGTAGGGCATTCAAAGAGACAAAGTACCAAACGCTTGCAGACCTTCTTGCTGGTTAGAGGTACTTTACTCTTCATGAACCACACAATTCAGAAAATCCTTGCCCTAGTCGAACATCGACACAAACTTTCTAGCAAGCCTAATTACTATGCATATTTGAACAAATGATTTTGAGGGAAACATCTTCCTTTCCTTTATTTTTTTTTCCTGTCAAGATAGGAAAACTTTTAGTATTTTCAGTCATAAAACAAGGCCTGAATTCCAGAGCAAAGCGGTTGCCAGATTCACCATATGTTTGGTGGAATTCTGAGTCTCGCTCAGAATTTTCCACTGTGAAGAGTGGTAGGCTGCTTGGGTACTCCTTAGGCAAGGAAATGGCACAAAAGAGACAGCCAGAGGACCTAGTATCTAAAAATCCACACCTGGCACAAGCATAGCAACTCTACCTGACACTTTTTCAAATAAAGTTGCTTTAAAATACACCTTACACACCACCCCACTAAGGATTTTCCTCCCATGCCCTTGTAAAATGACAGCTACTCTTAGGGGATTTCAGAAGGTGGGAGGGGGGTGGAGGAAGTCCCTGGATGAGGTTACCAAAACAAACAGCAGAGGGCGCAGTTTCTTTTTTTAATCTAAGTTTCTCTCCTATGAATCACTTAATTGGTTATTTTGAGCCCAATAATATTCGGTATTATTTGTATTATATATAGATATCCACAGATCCATAGCAGAGAGAAACTCCATGTCCCTAGTCGAATCCATCAACTGATAATGCGAAATCAGTATGGGAGGAAAAGCTCCCACTAGCTTCCCAATGCTGAGTCTTTCCCTCCTTCCACGTTCTTCTCTCCCCAGCTTCCCGATGTGTGGTAGTAACGCTTTAATCTCGCACCAATAAAGGAGATTAAAAGAGGGACTTCAAAGCTCTCCACAGGGCGAGCAACAAGGCAAGTTTTTATTTATTTTTTCCCCAGATGAGAAAACTGGTAAAAGAAAATTTAAATTAAAAAAAAAAAGAAAGAAAAAAAGAAAAAGACAAAGCTTGTGCGATGCGTGTGGTCAGGTGTGTGTGGGAGACAGAGCGCTGCGCGTTGCGGGTGGGTGGATGGAGGCTCAGGATGCAACAGCCTGCGACCCGGTGCTGGGCGCAAGCCTGGGATGTAGTGTGGGTGTGAGCGGTGCGAGTTCTGGAGTGCGCACAGGCTCCGCTCTACCTCCTTAAGGCGCTTTCCAAAGTTCCTCGCCCACCCGGATCTCCCCTCCCGCCCTCGGTGGGCACCGGGGGTTGGCAGAGGGAGGGATAGAAGGAGGGAGGGAACTGATGGAGAAGAGCCACCCAGAAAGGCGCGGGTCGCTAGAGGAGAGGGGAGCCAGCTGCACTTACCCGGGCCCCCCGCTGGCCCTCCACGGGGCGGGAGGCCAGCCGTCGGCGCGGGGCGGCGCCCCTGCCCAGCTTGGTCCCGCGTGGGGCGGAGACCGCGGCTCCGGGGACCCACTGGCGGCGCACGGGGCGCGGGTGGAATGGGAACGCGGCGGGTGTGGACCTGAGCCGCTGCCACCGTAGCCCCGGGGTATCCCGCCCTGCAAGCACCCTGTTGGCGGCGGGAAGGAGGAGTCCACAACCCCAGACCCCATAGCACCCGGCGCCCGGAGTCCCCCGCCCGGGTTACCTTGGTCTCTTGCCCCTGGGGCAGCCTTGTCGCGCGTCGCCCCCTCTCGGAGCCGGGACCCTGACAGGGGGAATTCCTTCCCGTTGACGTCCTCTTCCAAAATGCAAAAGATCAGTGACTTTGACAGGTAGATGAGGGGGAGGGAGAGGGGTGGGCGGAGAGGAAGGGAGGATGAGAAAGGTGCCTCTCCCTCCAAAAATACAGTGGGATTAGGAACCAAATCGCCGCCTTCCGAGGTCTCGGCAACCTTCTCCGCTCGCAGCTTCCCCGCGCCGCCGCCGCCGCCGCCACCACTTCTCGCCTTAAACTTTTACTGTGGGTTTTTTTTCTCTCTCTCTCTCTCTCTCTTCTCTGTTTCTATTCCTTTCTTTTCTTTTAAGCTGCAGAACGATTTTCCCCCCCTGGATCCCAGGGGATCAGAACCAGCAGCCAGGCGGCTCTATCCCGCTTGGCACCGCTTTCATTTTATTTCAGATGAAGACGTTAGGTCTTTTTTTTTTTCTTTTTTGTCAGAAGCGACATAAATCAGGACAATTAGCCTTGGCGCCAAGAAGATCCTCTCGAAGCAATTTCGCCCCGGTTTTCTTCGCGCATTCCTCCACTCAAGTCAGAAATGTCACTGAACATAGCGTTGATGGCTGCGAGACGCGACGCACCCAAAGTCCGTTTGATGAAATATACATGGCCCCAAGATGCTTCGGGATTGCGGTTCGCCGCTACCCAGCCCCCGCCCGCGGCGCCCGGCCGGGACCCTGCTCCCAGCCCGCAGCCAGCTCTCGGCAAACTTAGGGGCGCGGACGAATTAGAGAGTGAGCGCCAGGGGCCCGCAAAGCGACGAGCGACGAAACAGCCCCAGGAAGCCGCAGCCCTCGGAGGGGTGGCGTGTTCTTCTCACTTAAAAAGCAGATCTTCTGCAACTGCCAGCGAGTGGAAGGATTGCAAAAAAACCTTACACTACCTCGAGACCTGGGCGCTCCGAGCGGTCCTAACTCCGTCCCGCTCGCTGCTTCTACTGCTGCTGCTCTGGCCACCACCGCTGCCACTGAGCAGGGACCTCCAGCTACTAGGACAAGACCACACACAGCCTTATCTTTGTTGATACTCAGAAGCACGGTTGCTACTGGCTCCCCCTTTACCCTCTACTTCTGCCCCCTCCCCTCTGCTCTTGCATTACCTCCCCGCACACAACGGAGCGCACCCTCTTCACCCTAACTGGGAGCAAGGTGGGTGGTATTTTTTAACTTGGAATTAGTTTGCAGAGCCAGAGCTTCGGACCTCCGTGGTGTGAAACCTATCCCACTTTAAAAAGTTGAAGTCCAAGTAGGAGCTCTGCATCAACTGCATCCTTGTTTTTCCCCATGACAGACAAAAGCCACCTGGCCCCAGGGCTTCCTTCTCCCATTAATACGTCTCAGACTCTCCTAAGATTCCCCCTAGCTACTTTCTAATGTGAACTGCAAACCAATCCGACTTACATAGGAAGGGAGAGATGTTAATTAGAAAAAGGACATTGTAATGAGGAAAAGACATAGGCATCTTAATGGCACTCCCCAACCTGGGATCTTCCTATACAGCAAAGAGAAGAAGCCATGTAAGGAGCTGTCTTGACTAACACCTGATTGTGATTGGATTTGACAGCAACCTGTCTCTGTGGTTCAAGGATTTGAGGGAGGAACTGACAAGATGCTTCTCAGGCTGGTGGGGGTAAGATGACAAGGGGCTCGTGTGTGTGTGTGTGTGTGTGTGTGTGTGTGTGTGTGTGTGTGTGTGTGTGTGTGTGTTAGGGACACTGGAGTAGAGGTGTTCACTCAGTGTAAAACAAAGGGTCAGAAATGGGTACCTGTGAGCATCGGGTCACTAGCTAAATACCCCAAAGTGAAGGCAAGCAACTAAAAGAGGCAGGGACATTTTCCAGCAATGGCTGGGATTGAGTGATGTTGGCAGAGAGGGTGTGCGGCCAGAAGGCTACTAAATTGAGGCCTGGAAAGGAAGAGGGATTCCAACCACCAGGACCTGTCCAACACCTTGGCCTTCCTTCAACACCTGAGAAGACAGGGAATGCTCCCAGTGTTCTTCCCAGGGCTGGAGCCTGAGTTTTCCCCTCTCCGTTCCTTTCTCTTTGTTCTTTGACCCTGAAATTTTAAGAATGGAATCTCACCCTTAGGGGATGAAGCTGCTGGCAAACCCGCAGCCATTGCTGGCTCTGCCTCTAGCTTGTCTCCTCCAAGATCAAAGCATATTGATACTGTGGAAATACTGTCCATTCTCCAACCCACCCACCCACTCACCCTCCCTCTCTGGTCCCAGAGCACTGACAGGCTCTGCCAGAAGGACCTGATATAGCATCCACAGTGGCCATCTCACCTCTTACTTGCCTTGGCCTGGACCCTGGACCACTGACAGCTATGAGCTTTTCTTCTCCTCACTGCCCTTTGCAATCAGGCCAGGAGAGCCCTTTGTGAGTTCTGAGTCTCAACATCAGCTGATGCAAGTATTTCTCCAGCACAATGAAAACAGATTTATACAGAAAAGAAGAATGCCCTCCCCAGATATACTGGGATCTCTGAAACGTTAGCCCTACAGCTAACCCCTCCCTTTTTTTTTTTTTTTTTTTTTTCTGATTCATGTCCCCATTCCCAGGATTCTGGGTTCTGTTGAGAAGTCTTTTGTGACTTGTAGACATCTCACTACTCCTTGAAGCAGACAATGGGCCCCACATAGATCTACTGGAGAGACTTCATGTCTTCCATGGAAACAGATCTTCCAAAGCTGGGTTTTCACTCAACCACGTGCCTGACCTTTGCAGAGACTCAGAAAACAACTAACTGAACACTTAGGTCTGAACTCTGGGAAGCACATCAGACTTCGCAGAGGCTTTGTAAATCCCCAATTCGGTTCTCCTCCAGTCTTGCGTCCTCCTGTCCTGCAATGGGAGTAGAAGGGGGGAGAATTATGGTTCTCGGCGGTGGTATATTTTCTCTTGATTTTCCAAAGCAGAACTTTGGGTGGATGTGACAAACCAAAACTGTGTATCCATGAACTAATGCATGCACAAATTAAACTTGCTTTCCTGAATATATCCTTTCATATTCGTATGTGCTAAGAGCCAATCAGAAACTTACTTGAGTTATTTCGTTGACCTCATGGAAAATAATATAGGGCATACTTTACTTTTGCCTTTAGAAGTGAACACACACACACACATCTGTATATTTAGCTTTCTTTGGACAGAATGCTTTTCTGTTTTTATTTAGCCTTTCAACTCTCCTTTTCCTCTCTTCTTTTAGAGGCAAACAGTTTGATCTCTCTGCTGTCTGGCTTTGGCTCTCTGGCTGGTTTCCACGAGGCCCTCATTCTTCTTCAATTTAGATATCCATTTATTTGTAATCCTGTTAGATCTCTAACTGTTGCTCATTTTTCTAGGTTCTTAGCTTCCCAAAATCACTTTAGAGAGTTGGCAGGGTGTGTGAAGACTTGTAACTCCAGTGTGCCAAACTGCTAGTGATGGCAGATTTGCAAGGTACCTGGTCCAAGAAGACACATGTCTTTTTATAACTACTGTATAGCACCAGATAAAAAAATGGGCATAAGATAAATGTTCATTGCTGGTGTCAACTAATTTTGGCCACTCTTGGGTTTTACTGAACTCACTTGAATAATGGGAACTAGTCTCCACCTATTAAATTAGGACTTGGTTATAGAAATATACAAATCAGGGGTGTCAGGGAATGCTGGAGGCTGTAAAAGAAATTCCATAGTTAGTGGAATAATTAATGATAATAATAATAATAATAATAATAATAATAATAATTTTCACTTGTCTGGAGGACAAACGAGATTGGAGTGGCAGAATAGTTGGGATCTAGTTAGAGTCCCTTTGTATGTTGTAGATACCTCAGTCTTTGAATTGTCATATAGTGGGAGGAGGACTAATGATCTCTAGAGTCCCTTTAATAAATGAGTTAATTTCACTAATAAGAGGTCTACACTTGTGACCTAGTAACCTCTTCAAAGCTCCACCTCCAAAGGCCACCCATCACACCATCAAGGTGGGATTAGAATTTAAACATTTTATAGGAGTGGACAGGAAAACTCAGTCGGTTACTTGGGGTAAAGTCTATCTAAATAATTATGTTCTATGTCATAGTACATAATATAATATGTAATAGCATGTATAATCACAGCTGCTGCTTGTGTCCAGTATAAATATCTGCCCAGCAGTTATCAAGCCTTTGTTTCTTTCCTGGCGTCCCCAGGTTCTCGGGCATGTTTTGTTACAGAGCCATTAGCAGTCTCATTTTGACAGGTTTTGAAGTTCTTTTACCTAAAGTTTTAAATGCTTCAATATTTTGACATTCAAACCTCAAGCAAGCTCTAAATGTCTGACCCAGGCTCTCTCATTAGTATATTCTGGCATTGCCCTGCTATAGTGTTGTAGATGTACCCAGGGAAGCTGTGTTTTAAAGATGTACATCAAAAAACCAAACCAAACCAAACCAAACCAAAAAAACAAAACAAAACAAAAATCTCCTTTAATTTCTCTCAGGGCTGATGACAGACCAAAGGAAGTGTTTTATAAAAATAAAAGAAACTTCACACACTTACAGGATACTGATGCTGAAACACAGAGACTAAGCTGATGGTATAAACCACTCATTGATGGCTAGTGGCTGATGCAAGGAACATAATCCCCGGCAAGCATGTGCGTTATAATATACAAGAATTTGGAAATAATAAAATTTTTAACTTCAAAAACTATGGCATTGGATTTATTTTAAGCAAAAGCACAATAGTTCAAAAAGATGGGTTTTAGTCACATATTCCATCAATCATAGCCATTCTTGTTTGAGAGCACTAGAAGGGTTTTTAAAGTGTTTGTATATTTGTTTGCCCTCTCTCATCCATATAAAGCCAATAGCAATTATTCCTTAATTAATAATATATGACACCAGACATTGTAACTCAACAAGTTAATTTGTCGAGACCAAGACATCCTAAGATGCCACCACCTGCTTTTTGTCCTTTACTTCTTCTTTGCTCCCCCCCCTTTCTTTCCTTCTTTGTTGTAATGATTTTTTTTAAAGTTTATTTTTCTTCAAAGTGTATAAGTCAAGCATGCCACCAGCAGGTATGGATCATGCTATGGTCTCGGCAAACTAAGTAAGATCGTGAGAACTCTTTCATTATGTCTAGTTTGCCAGCCAAAAGCCATTAACCTATTTCTTTAAAAAAAGATGAGAGCCCATCATTAATTTCATATATTGGCTGAGAACATTCGTTGTCAAAAGTCAGAAGCTGGTGAACATTTCCTTGAAGGAAATCTTCATACTTTCAGTTAATCTACAACACTAGCAACAACAGCAACAGAAAAGCAATTTTATATAATCAAGAAGGAAAATGTATAGATGATAGCTGAATAACTTCTTTTGCCTATCTCAGAGATCTCTCCATCAACCCCATCCTAATGTCAGTCATCCTATTCAGTGAACTTTGAAGGAACTCACAGTCATTTCTGGAACATTCCTGGGTACTGAAGTAAATACCAAACTCAATCAGTGTTCAGAAATCACCTTGGAAGAAGAGTTGGAGAACTACCGGTGACGAGCAGTGTTAATATGACTAGAAATAACTTAAAGGAGGAATCACTGAACTATGAAACCCAGAGACTCATTCCATAACCAAAGTGGGGAAAAAGTACACAGACAACTCTACCACAAGGATGCAGTGCAGTGCACTATCATGCCTTTGTGAGCTACCTTGTGAATATGGAACACAGTGCAATCATGGACCACTGCATTGAGATTATCCGTGATCTGGGCTGGGACTACGCAGCTACAGAGGAGAAAGCTGGGATAACAGGGCAGACTGGTTGGAGGTGTACGTCGTCATCCAGACAAGTGTTCCTCCTTCTCTTGTTTCTTATTTCCGGGTTCAGTTCGAGGTTTGCCGGTCTCCAGCCATCCTGCTCACTGCTTTTGGTGCACCTCCACTGCGCCAGCCTTCAACCTGAATGGAAGCAGTGGGTGGGAGCTGGCTGCTGGCTGCTGGTGAGTAAGGCCGATTCATGCCAAGTGGTCTTTACTTCCTAGTGGGCTGCCTGCCATCTTCCTTTGCAATAAGGTTCCCACTGCTGAGAAAATGACTAAGTCTCTTAAATCCTGCCTCCATTTGTAAGGCAAAGGACTGAGAGCAGAGGCATTATGGAGCCTTCTTATTTCAATAAGCCAGCAAGACACCCAATTGTCAGTTCTCTGAACTCTGAAATCCTATAGAAAATAACATAAGCGTCGGATTCCTATGATCTCATAGAATGTATTTCCTGTTCTCTTCCCCTGGTCTCATTCGTCTTCCTCAGACATGAATTTGACGTCTACTCTGTACTAGAGACTGAACCGGATGTAAGATTACAATGGCAGCCTCTTGTGTGGCTTACGTGTTTAGTAAAGAAAACATGTGAACAGACAACAGCACATTGCCACAGGAACGGAACAAGAAACAAAGGAGCTCAAAGATCTTTCTTGGGCATACAGGACAAAGCTAGATAGACTGAGTGATTCACACAGTGTACCACAGAGGATAAATAGTTACCCATTAACACCCAGAAGAATATAAGGATTCATGGAGATCAAGAACCAAGGATAGGAAAGCCAGGAATGTAATCTGAGAGAAAATATTTGGGGATATGCAAGTAGTTTGTTATGACTACAGCTTACAACACATAAAGGTAGCCCTTGTGGTGAACACTTGTAATCATTTTAACAACAAAAACCTGAGACAATCACGGAAGACAATAGAGAAAAATAGCAAGGAAACAAGGCATCTTAGGTCATTTGCATCAAGGCCCATAAATATGGATACAATTTTCTATTAGTGATCTAAAAATGGGAACTTCATATGTTCCAACCTAACGTGACCAAATACCTCCCACTCAGTTCTAGACTGAGGCCCCAGGTAGTTTAGAGGTCTGGTGGGTTAGGTGCTGGGTGCTGGGGACATCCTCATGGAGGCAGGGGTGTGGGGAGGAGGTATGGTATGTGGAACACTTGGAGAGTTGACCAGGAGGGAAATAAAATCTGGGGTGTAAAATAAAATTAAATAATAAAAGATTTTTACAAAGCATTGAGAACAGAATGATTTTAACCATTAAATAATCTTATTTATCCTATATTTGCTTTTAGAGCACATCATGTGCTTTTCTTATGTTTTTAAAAGCGGTCAATGTGGCTTCCTAGTGGAGTTGTGTGCTTAGGTTCTTACTAAATAAAATTAGTTGGATTTTTCTGAAAAAGTGGCAGCAATAGAACGAAGAACAGACTAGGAGCTAGGAAGGTAAGGTCCAGGTGTAGCATGATAGATAATAGACAATTGAATCGTGCATAGCCCCAGTCTTCAGTTAAGCCATAGACAAAATGACCAGGTCCTGCCCACTCGGCCCTGCTTTGCATATTTGCCATCCTAAGTAACTGTGTTTCATTCCGACTTCGTATTAAAAACCACTATTAGCCCGTCGTTGTGGAGCATGCTTCTAGTGCGAGTACTCAGGAGGCAGAGGCAAGCAGATCTCAAAGATTTTGAGGCCAGTCTGGCCTACATAGAAAATTCCAGACTAGCCAGGGATACGTAGTGAGACCTTGACAAAAACAAAAACAAAACAAACCAGTAATTTCTTAAAAACCTGTTCATTGAAACAAAAGAAGAAAATATGAAAATCCAGAAAATAAGACATAAAAAAAGAAAAGTAGAAGTCATTTGTTGTGGAAGGAAATGGTGATTAATTGATTAATGATAGCAACCCCTGTTTCTTTAAAATAAATAAAAAAAAAAGATTGCAGAATTCTTTTTCTCTTTTGTGGCAGAAAGTTAATTAGGCTCTTACATAGTTTCTGACCTAAAGGTTGGGAGCTATACATACTGGCACTGGAATAAAAACTGAATCATCTTTTATATTTTTTACCTGCCCTCCTCACATACTCCCACTGCCTTCCACATTTACATTTACTTGAGTTTTTCTTGATAGCTATGAAAAATCAGACTTTGGAATCACTTGTTTTGTCAGTGATAAAATTATATCGGTGGCTACCACCACAAAGGGTGAGTCTGCAACAAGAGAGTGCTAGAGTGTCAGTTATGGTACAGCAGCACACTCAGACACACACACAGGCACATGCACATACACATACACACACATACACACACCCACAGGCACATATACACACATGCACACATACATTCACACACACATACACACACACATAAGCACATGCACAGGCATGCACACACATACAGACACACACGTGCATACACACACACAAGCACATGCATACACACATGCACACACACACACACACACACACACACACACACACACTGCTGTTAGGATCTTACAATAACTCTGAAAAACTGATAGGCAAAGAAAGCTGGATATTCAAGACTCCTTAAAATATTTAGAAGTATAAACTTTTTACTTCCAACAGAAAAAATGACAGAGAGACATAAGAAGTTTAGCTTGAAATCTCCTAGACAGACAGACAGACCAACAGAAAGACAGGGAAAGAGATAGACATATTTCAAGAGGAATTTTTCTCAGAAATTCCAACATGATAGAAAAAGCAGATAGAAAAATAGAAGTAAACGAGGGAGCTCCAGCCTGTGTTGTCTGACTCTGTTATGTGAGTCATTTTCACTTCTTACCTCTCTCAATTATAAAATAAGGGCTTGGGTTTGATGAATCAAAGGCAGTCCGCAGGTTCCCGGCCTCTGGAGGACCTGTTATGAAGCAGGTAGCTGGGCTCTTCCCACAGCCACCGAATCAGCATCCACTTGGGGGATTCCTGCTGAAACACAATGAAGTCTGGGTGGCTCAAGCTTAAACTATGCTTCACACTCTTATATTTTGAGTCTTGCTTTGAGGTAGGGATTAATTTAAATGAAGTTTAAGGTAAGAAAGAAATCTAGTCATCATATTTTTGGATAATGGATAGAATCTCTGATTTGTGAAAGCTGTATATAAATTTCTATATATTAGAATTAAGTGGGATATAAGTTTGATTCCCAGAAAGATTAGTTAAAATAAAGGCCAAGGACTTTGAGATCACATTTTTAAGGCAGAGAGAAATAAGGCATTTGCCACATAAGACAGTTAATTTGTAGCTATGCTCACTGAGGCCCGGTTTCTAGAATATATGTATTAGCTATAAGCTACCATAATCTCTGCTAGAAATGTATTCCTACACTAGTAAATACAGGTCCTTGAAAACTACCAGAAGATCCAGTCAGGAGGTATTAGAAGCTTTTGAACATTTTATTCTGGTTGAGTTTTTCCAAATCAGTCAGTGGTTATCAGACTTCCTACCAGCATTAAATAATATGTGTATGCAAAATGGCCATGTAGTTAGTTTACTGTTCGCAGACTTACACATAGGTCAGACCCTCCAAAGCCTTTCACACGAAAACATTAGTAAACTCTCTAGAAGTATGTGTGTTTTTAATATGTGTACATTTATAAATATATTTTCATTTTTGAAATTAAAGGTATTGTAAAATGTATATATACAGGCAAGTGTCGAAGAGCCAACATTTAAGCTCCTGGTGCAAGGCTTTGTAGAGGTACAGCCTTAGTTCACTGGCTTAACCTTCCTCAGCCCCATTTTTCTCAGCTGCTAAACAGAAATAATGGGAATGAAGTGGAGAATCTTGTGAAACTCTTGCGAGGATTAAATGTGATATTTGGTTAAACAAACAAACAAACAAAAATAAACCCAATGCTTTGCAATATTTGCTATGTTTTATTTGACACATTCTGCTACCAAACCTCCTATTAATGCTGACTTTAATCCTGACATGTATTAATTTTCTTAACAAACATTTTAGGTCATCTATTATGCAAACAGTGTATCAAGTACTCTGAAAAATAGATCCAGAAGTATCAGATATAATGTCTATACAAAAGAACTTGTATTTTACTTGAAGACAAACATCACGTAGTGTAAGCATGAAACTTATTGAGAACAAATGTTCTCAGATTGATATTATTTCCCTGAAGCCTGTGGGACAGGGAGGTAGCTGTTCTAAGGTTGGAAGGCAAATCAGGTAGGGAGTTCACCAGGAGCCAGGGCAAATTCAGAGGGGCTGGTGATGGCCAGCTATAGGAGGCTACTGTAGGTGAACTTCAGAGTGGTTGCAACTAAAGATTATGTTAGAACATGGGTGGCCTGCGTTTGAAAAATTAAATAAGCAAATAGAAGAACCATGCTTCTTGATTTTCCCAGTGAGGAAGTGGAAATGTATCCAGGAGATAATATAGATGAAGTGAACTTCCAAGTGGAATTCCCATTATTCCTGTTACAGCTGAAGACATTGGGCTGAGAATGCTTAAACCCATAAACCAAGGCTGTACATACCCCTCTCTGTAAGGCCATGAGTCAAGAATTTGAACTCTGGTCTTTGACACATGCCAGTATAGTAGATAACATTTCACAATAACTCTGAATGAAACTCATGGAAATATATTTATAAATCTGCACAGAAAATAAATTATCTTTGAATTTTCATGGAAGAAATAGTCTTAAAGAATCAAAGTAAAGAGACATCAGATGCTAGGACAATGAGATAATACTGAGATTTCTCATAAAAATTACTTATAGAAGCTAGAACCCTAGGACAGTGGAAACTCCTGGGAATGCACGAGGGTGACCCTGGCTAAGACCCCTAGTGATGGGGGTATGGAGTCTGAAATAGCTATTTCTTGTAAGCAGGTAAAACTTCCAGTGGAAGGATTGGGACATCAATGGAGCCACAGAACCTTAGAACCACAATTTTTCCTGCCTGAAAGAAGTACAGGGGTGAAAGATGAACCAGAAATTAAGGGAATGGCCAACCAATGACTGGCCCAGCTTGAGACCCATGCCATGAAAAAGAGATCACTCCAGACACTACTAATGACATTCTGCTATATTTGCAGACAGGAACGTAGCATAACTGTCATCAGAGAAGCTTCACCCAGCAACCAATAAAGAAACAGATTCAGAGACCCACAGTCAAATATTAAGGAGAACATGGGAAATCCTGGGGAGGAGGGGGAGGAAGAATTGAAGAAGTCAGGGGGGTCAAGGATACCCCAAGAAAACCTACAGAATCAATTACTCTGGGCCCATAGGGGCTCACAGGGTCTGAACCACCAACATACATGGGTAGAGCACATATGTAATAGTTATAAAGCTGGGTCTTCTTGTAGTTCTCTTTAACAGCAGGAGCAGGGGCTGTCTCTGACTA
Organism: Mus musculus; assembly: GCF_000001635.26. Taxonomy (NCBI): domain Eukaryota; kingdom Metazoa; phylum Chordata; class Mammalia; order Rodentia; family Muridae; genus Mus; species Mus musculus. Next base: position 110,154,171 of record NC_000069.6, read on the forward strand.
CACTCCCTGCCTTTGGATCCCTTTCTCATCATTGGGCTGCCTTGTCCAGCCTCAATAGAAGATGAGCCTAGTTTTCCTGCAATTTGATATGCCAAGGCTGGTTAATACCCATGGAGGCCTCCTCTTTTCTGAGGAAAAAAGGATGAGGGGTGAATACAAGGGGAGGGGAGAGAGTGGGACTGGGAGGAGAAGAGGAAGGGGAAGCTGCAATGGGAATGTAAGGTAAATAAGTAATTAATAATAAAAATTCTTCTCCTTAAAACAATACTTTGCAGCAAAATAATTTTAAGCTGAATAGCCTCTTCTTATGCTCCCCCATTTCTGAGACAGACTTTCTTGGCTTAGCTGTGGCTGTCTTGGAACTCTCTGTGCAGGTTGGTCTTGAACTCAGAGATCTGCCTGCCTCTTCCTCCCAACTTCTGGGATTAAAGACATGCAGCGCCACTACCTGGCTAAATATTCTTCTTAAGATAATGACAATAAAAACAGCCTCATGAAAGCCCGAATATTTCCACTTTTAATCAACTGTTCAATGTACACAGAGTTGTCACTCATTTAAAATGAATGTGAGCTGAACGCATCGTATATGATGTGTTCTGGGAAGTTGAAGTTTATTGATGGGTGAGAAGGAATCAACTAAGGGAGCTCACGCCGCAGATGGGGGGCAAAGGATAGGAACAACATCACACACAGTAAATAAACTACTTATTACATCTCCAAAAGAAGTACATACGCAAGTGAGGGAAGCAGGAAAGGACAGTGGAATTTGATATGAATTTCAGATGTAAACGAATGGTCAGTGTGGCCATCACAGAGAGGAAGACACTGAGCAAAGGCTTATGACAGAACTTGAGCTGGGCTCACAGAGGGAGACACGGGTGATGTTCTTATGAAGGAAAGCAGGAGACAAAGAGTCCGCCTAGAAGAAGTCAGTGTGGATAGAGATGAAGGGACTGATGTTAAACATCGATAGATATCTATAGAAAGTCACCTTTCAAATTCTTGTTTGTATCATTCCTTAAGGCATAATCAAATTTAGGCCTTGGAGACATATGATATACCCATCCTACAGACAACTATTTCATTTTAAAGAAAATTAAATATTTCTAAAAGACTCAAAACCACATATATACACATATACATGTACATATACATGTACATATACATGTACATGTACATATACATATACATATACATATACATATACATATACATATACATATACATATACATATACATATACACACATACAGAGAGAGACACACATGTGTGCAGGCACAACCACAAGTAAGTATGAACATGAAGAATAGCATTTTTTTTTAATTTATGATGTTGGCTTGTATTAATGTGCTTATTAAGATCATTAATTTTATCTGGAAATTTCATTTTTGCAATTTTGGGGTTTTTTTCTCTCATTTTAGATTTTGATCTGTCCCACTATCATCAGCCATCATGGATTTTAAGCCATTTATAAGATGCACACAAAATATGACTTCTACAAAAAAACAGCAGAAATGAGGTTGAATTGGGAATGAAGCTTAAAATGCACACCATCATGTTCATGTGCCACCACTGTCCCCAGGTTTACCAATGGATAAGAAAAGAGTGGTCGTGTGACACAACTGATTACATCTGCTAGATTGAAAGATTCCTAGATGTATGAAGACAATATAGCCACAGAGTGGTTCATCCCTGATACATCAGCCCTTAAAAGGCTACCTGGGCTTATAGTGAGGTCCTGTCTAAAACATTGAAGCATAATTTTCATTGTGGTATGAACATAAGCAAACTTCCTGGACTCCTTCAAAAGTAAATATGGAACAGTCGAGCAATATTTTTTTTACCACATTCCTGCAATAGACACAAATAATAAGAAAAACTATTTCATTTGGAAAGACAGTTTGATTTATAACTTACCTTGATTGCCTTGAGCATCTCTGGAAAAGACATGGTATGCATATGAAGCATCCGTCTGAGAAAAAAAGAATCTCATTTCTTATTTACAGTATCATAAAAGTATATGTTTACAAGTGCAGCAGATTACAACTCTGCTCCTTGTTTCACAGTTAGATACGAATACAGACCAAGTGAATGTGGGCGGGGCTTCTTGTGCTATGATATGTCTTTATTAGTTCAGACAGAGTGAATGTGGGCGGGGCTTCTCGTGCTATGATATGTCTTTATTAGGAGAATGGGAAGCTATGGTTTGGAACCCAGCTTCTGTTCAGTGTGTCCAGAGAGTGACCAACAATAAGCCACAGTTTGGCTTTGAATGAGTTAATTATATAACAAGAAAAAGTAAAAGAATAGCTAGAAATAACAGATGGATACCAGAACATTATCATATCAGCTCTTGGTAAACTCACCAAGCTCTGCCTCCTGAGTGCTGGAGTTAAAGGCCCGTTACAGGCCACCATGCCTGGATGCCTGACCCCCCCCCTTCCTTCCTTCCTTCCTTCCTTCCTTCCTTCCTTCCTTCCTTCCTTCCTTCCTTCCTTCCTTCCTATCTATCTATCTATCTATCTATCTATCTATCTATCTATCTATCTATCTATCTATCTATCTTTTAGTTTTCAAAGAGAATGTATTATTTAGCCCAGGCTAGTCTAGAAATTGCTCTGTATCCAAGGATGACCTGGAACCTCTAACTCTCCCTGCTTTTTTTTTTTTTTTAATCTCTCAAGTGCTGAAATTAAAGTTGTACACCATAATATTTAGTTTATGCCATGCCAGGAATAGAACACAGAGCCTCAAGTATTCTAGGAAAGTTTGGCGTTGGTGGTGTGCACTTTTCTGGAGTTGCTCTTCATCTTATATATTGGGGCAAGGTCTCTTATTTAAATCCAGAGCTTGCCGGTTCAGCTAATCTTGCCAACTTGTTCCTGAGATATTCCATGTCTACTGCCCACAAGAACGGATAACAGGAAGGTCATTATCTTTACTTGGTACTCACGTGAGTGCTAAGAATTCATGTGAGTGCTAAGAATTCTAACTCCTGTCCCCATGCTTGCGTGATAAGCAATTTCCCACTATGCTGTCTTCCCAGACCCATGATCGATTTTCTAATATATAAAGATAATTGCTACTAATTAACTATACTATTTTAACAGTGCCAGTAGGATAGTTTTTAAAAATCCTACCTGTGGCCTGGAGAGATGGTTTAGAGCATTTGCTGATTTTGCAGAAGACATAGGTTTATTTCCCAGTACACACATTTGATGACCCACTCCTGTGGCTCCAGTTCCAACGGGAATTCAGAACTTAAATCAAGGAATCTAGCCACCATGGGCAGCTGCACACAGGTACACATACCTACACACAGACTGACATATACAAATAAATGAAAAAATAATGAAAATCAATATCGAAAAGGTATTACTGACATTGAAACCAAAAGAACATTCACACTTAGCAGAATATTAATAAGTACTATTCTAAACTTGGTAAACTCTCCTTTTGGCTATTATTTTCATTACTGGCTTAATTTCTTCTTCTTCTGCCATAGATTACTATTGCAAATGAGAGATTCAAAACAACTTTCACCCTCTGTCCTAGTTTCCGATAAAAGTTAATTTGTCACCCCAGTGTTCTTAAAGATATGGGAAAGTAAATGTGCATCAGAAGTGATTAAATAGTATTGAGAGGGAAAGGAGGTGGGCGTGACCGCTCCATTCTCAAAATGCATTGTGTGCTTCCTTTCTTTCCTGGAGTATACACATGTTGTTAGGGTTTGAATGACCTTCACATATGCTAGATCTGCTGCTGAGAAAGGGGTCTAGCTATGAGGACTTCTTACAGGTGACATGAATCTTCAGGGGCAGAAGGCTTTGATATGACCTCCAAGTTTCTTACTTAATACCCATGATAACCGACTTCAATCTCTCTGAACTTGAGATAACTCACAAATGTAACACCTGGGCAACAGAGCCAGCTCCTTTCAACGGGGTCCTTCGGGAGCTAAGTTCTCCTGAGTAGGCCTCATTTTACATTATTTGGCCCAGGAATGGGGTATGGAAATCTCTATAGGATTCCCTCTATTTAAGAGTTGAGATGCTCAGTAAATATTTTACAGGTCTCTAACCAGAAGACAGAAAAATAAAAAGAAGATAGAAACACAACCAGGGGAGTAAGGCTAAGCACATAAGTGGTAGTCAAATAAAACTTGCCCAATCTGCTTCAGAGAAATCCTCAAGAAGTTCCCAAAGAAGGTGTCAGTAGACACAGCCTAACACAGCTGCCAACCGCCTGAGGACTCCTCATTCTCCTCAGAGACCTCCACTCAAGTGATGCTGGATTCTTGGGTATGCCACTGAAATAATTTCAGGATAAGACAAAATCAATGGAAGTGAAATCAATGTGTTTATTAAGTATTTAGATAGAAATATATAGAAAAGGGCAGTATCTAATTCCAAGAGATGAGTATAAGCATCTTAAGAATCAAGACACACACACACACACACACACACACACACACACACACACACACACACACACACACACAGAGAGAGAGAGAGAGAGAGAGAGAGAGAGAGAGAGAGAGAGAGAGAGAGAGAGATCTATCATCTATCTTATGGATTTTTATAAGTTTCAAAGACTGGACAAAGCTTAAATTTTAAACTTTATTTGTAAATGGTAAGGAAAGGACAGAAGGAGCTGAAGGGGATTGCAACCCCATAAGAAGAACAACAATATCAACTAATCTCAACCCCTCAGAACTACCAAAGACTAAGCCACCAACCAAAGAGTGTACATGGACTGGTCCATGGTCCCCAACAGATAAGTAGCAGAGGTCTGTCTTTTCTGGCCTTTGTGGGACAAAGAATGAGCTTAATCCTGTAGAAACTTGGTGCTCCAGGGAAGGGGGATGCTGGGGGAGGGGGAGGAGGTGAAGAACTCATGAATGGGAGACCAGAAAGGGGGCAACATTTAGAATGTAAATAAATAAAATATTATAATAAGAACATACCTGTAAAAATGTTGTTTCACTTGAATACATCAGGCACACCAATAATAGTTTTTTAAATTATAATACCCACTGCTTTGTATTGTTAAAAGCCATATTGTACATATTAACCCTATAAATGCATTAAATATTTCATAAGCATTACATTTAATTGTAACATTAGAATAAAGATATGTCACATATTATTTTTAAAGATGTATCCCTGAATTTTTTTTAAAAATTGTCAATCTTGAAGCTGAAAAGATGCTTTCATAGTTAAGAGCACCAATGCTCTTCCTGAGGCTCAGGGTTCAGTTCCCAGCACCCACATGGTAGCTAAGAACTAACTGTAACTTTGGTTCCAGAAAAATCTGATACCTTCTCTGGCCTCCACCAATACTGTATGCACATGGTTCTCAGATACATGCTGATGAAACACTCATTCACATAAATAAAACATAAACAAAACTTTTTTTTTAACTGGCAATCGTAAGGGATTCATCTTCACAGTTCTTCAGTTGTAATGCCTTCCTGAAAGGCAACGGCACCTTGGCAATGATACAAGAGGGTCCTCTAGCTGCTGTGGTCTTACCTTGTATAGGACTTTTTTTTTTCTGTTTTCATTTGGAGTACATGCCAGGAATATGTCCTGCTCAGTAGCCAAGGAATACATCTCATAAAACTGGTAAATTTTTTACAATTTGAAATAACTTTCTAAATGGGGTGACTTTCAACTTTTTCCATTAAGATCCGGATACCAGTACATCCTGCCTATCATCTGTGATCCCAACACCCGTTCTTCTCTTCTGCTCTATCAACAGAATTCTCACTGAGAGCATTTCCCATCTTTTAAAAGAAATGTATATAAACCTTCCTGGAAATATTCTTAATGGAAAGAATCTGCTCTCCTCATCTCTGTTCTCCTTCTGATTAAATACAGAGATGACATCAGGTGCTAGAATCAACCATCTTGAGTTCTTTTGGAATCCAGATGTGGAAGGCTGCAAAATAATGATAAACCACCCTGTCTTCCTGGTATAAAAGGCCACTGCATCAGCTCAGGGCTGCTGTGCTCATCTGGTTACGTGAAGTTACTTATTGTAGTTGGATAAATGTAGCTTACAAAATAAAACTTCTCTGTCATCATTCCCAAATTTGAATGAATTAACCAAGTCCATTACCTCCCCCATATGTCTCCATTACTGACAGTAAATAACAACAATAATAATAACAACAGCAACAATAATAATTTGGGAGCTGGGAGATGATTCAATGGTTAGTGTGTTGGAGTTCTGGAGTTTGGGTGTTGTCTTAAGGTTTCTTTTTTTTTTCCATTTTTTATTAGGTATTTAGCTCATTTACATTTCCAATGCTATACCAAAAGTCCCCCATATCCACCCACCCCCACTCCCCTGCCCACCCACTCCCCCCTTTTTGGCCCTGGTGTTCCCCTGTACTGGGGCATATAAAGTTTGCAAGTCCAATGGGCCTCTCTTTCCAGTGATGGCCGACTAGGCCATCTTTTGATACATATGCAGCTAGAGTCAAGAGCTCCGGGGTACTGGTTAGTTCATAATGTTGTTCCACCTATAGGGTTGCAGATCCCTTTAGCTCCTTGGGTACTTTCTCTAGCTCCTCCATTGGGAGCCCTATGATCCATCCATTAGCTGACTATGAGCATCCACTTCTGTGTTTGCTAGGCCCCGGCATAGTCTCACAAGAGACAGCTACATCTGGGTCCTTTCGATAAAATCTTTCTAGTGTATGCAATGGTGTCAGCGTTTGGATGCTGATTATGGGGTGGATCCCTGGATATGGCAGTCTCTACATGGTCCATCCTTTCATCTCAGCTCCAAACTTTGTCTCTGTAACTCCTTCCATGGGTGTTTTGTTCCCAAATCTAAGGAGGGGCATAGTGTCCACACTTCAGTCTTCATTCTTCTTGAGTTTCATGTGTTTAGCAAATTATATCTTATATCTTGGGTATCCTAGGTTTGGGGCTAATATCCATTTATCAGTGAGTACATATTGTGTGAGTTTCTTTGTGAATGTGTTACCTCACTCAGAATGATGCCCTCCAGGTCCATCCATTTGGCTAGGAATTTCATAAATTCATTCTTTTTAATAGCTGAGTAGTACTCCATTGTGTAGATGTACCACATTTTCTGTATCCATTCCTCTGTTGAGGGGCATCTAGGTTCTTTCAGCTTCTGGCTATTATAAATAAGGCTGCTATGAACATAGTGGAGCATGTGTCCTTCTTACCAGTTAGGGCATCTTCTGGATATATGCCCAGGAGAGGTATTGCTGGATCCTCCGGTAGTACTATGTCCAATTTTCTGAGGAACCGCCAGACTGATTTCCAGAGTGGTTGTACAAGCCTGCAATCCCACCAACAATGGAGGAGTGTTCCTCTTTCTCCACATCCACGCCAGCATCTGCTGTCACCTGAATTTTTGATCTTAGCCATTCTGACTGGTGTGAGGTGGAATCTCAGGGTTGTTTTGATTTGCATTTCCCTGATGATTAAGGATGTTGAACATTTTTTCAGGTGCTTCTCTGCCATTCGGTATTCCTCAGGTGAGAATTCTTTGTTCAGTTCTGAGCCCCATTTTTAATGGGGTTATTTGATTTTCTGAAGTCCACCTTCTTGAGTTCTTTATATATGTTGGATATTAGTCCCCTATCTGATTTAGGATAGGTAAAGATCCTTTCCCAATCTGTTGGTGGTCTTTTTGTCTTATTGACGGTGTCTTTTGCCTTGCAGAAACTTTGGAGTTTCATTAGGTCCCATTTGTCAATTCTCGATCTTACAGCACAAGCCATTGCTGTTCTGTTCAGGAATTTTTCCCCTGTGCCCATATCTTCAAGGCTTTTCCCCACTTTCTCCTCTATAAGTTTCAGTGTCTCTGGTTTTATGTGAAGTTCCTTGATCCACTTAGATTTGACCTTAGTACAAGGAGATAAGTATGGATCGATTCGCATTCTTCTACACGATAACAACCAGTTGTGCCAGCACCAATTGTTGAAAATGCTGTCTTTCTTCCACTGGATGGTTTTAGCTCCCTTGTCGAAGATCAAGTTACCATAGGTGTGTGGGTTCATTTTTGGGTCTTCAATTCTATTCCATTGGTCTACTTGTCTGTCTCTATACCAGTACCATGCAGTTTCAGCTTTACTACAGAGCAATTGTGATAAAAACTGTCTTAGGGTTTCTATTCCTGCACAAACATCATGACCAAGAAGCAGTTGGGGAGGAAAGAGTTTATTCAGTTTACACTTTCCACATTGCAGTTGATCACCAACGGATGTCAGGACTGGAACTCAAGCAGGTCAGGAAACAGGAGATGATGCAGAGGCCATGGAGAGCTGTTACTTACTGGCTTGCTTTCCCTGGCTTGCTCAACCTGCTCTCTTATAGAACACAAGACTAGGGATGGCATCACCTACAATGGGCCCTTCCCCCTTGATCACTAATTGAGAAATTGCCCCACAGCTGGATCTCATGGAGACATTTCCCCAACTGAAGCTCCTTTCTCTGTGATAACTCCAGCTTGAGTCAAGTTGACACACAAAACCAGCCAATACAGATGTCTTTACATAAATGCTGGGAGGAGACTTAAACTTGTAACTGAGTGCTCAGAAGACAGAGGCAGGCGGTCCTTAGAGAAATCTGGCTGGCCAAACTAGAAGAAACAGTGAGCCCTGATTTCAAGAGAGAGATGCTGCCTGCATTTAGTCCAAAAGAAGCAGACTCCAAAGTGAACCCTGATCCTTCACTCACACAGCCACACAAATAGAAGCAGAGCTGCACAGAAGTGAGTGCACACCCACGTGAGCATGCATACACATATACTACAAACATATGAAGAAAATAAAAGAAAAAATAATTACACCCCAAATTCTGGATTAATCTTGGTATTTGAACTTCCTAATGCGCATTGCAGTACAATGTATTCTTTTTATTCTCCATATTCTCTTTAATTAATTTCTTTTTATCTAGTTCTTATTCTTTAATAAAGTCATATGATAATGAAAGGAAAAAACTAATAATAGCTTTTTGTAGTGACCTAATTCTAGATTCTGAATTTTAAAAACTGTTTAAAGCAGTAGTTTAATCAGTTAAATGCTTTCGATGCAAGCATGAAATCTAAGTTCAGTTGATCTCCTTGGGATTGGGGGAGCCACAAACGGTGACATATGACTTGAATCCAAAAGCTGGAGAGACAGAGACAGTTCCTGGGACGTGCTGCCCAGCCAGCCTAGACTTCTTTTCAAGTTCCAGGACAAAAGAAAGAAATAATATGGGTCAACCTTAAGTCAATATACGCAGGGTTGATCTCTGACTTCCATGGGCACAGCACACGATGACCTTCACACACATGGGCTAGTGCACATACAAATACAGAATTACACAGGAACAGCATATCTTTATCCTTACTGCCCACTGCCAATGACCAGATTTCTATTCCCCTACTTTCTCTGACTAAGGGCTTCATTTGAGCAGATTTATCCAGCATATGTTAAGGAGAACATTTTGGGAAGCTATGAGTGCAGAGAATCCAGCTAAGGCGCAAGCTCTGAAGCCAAATATGCCCATCATTGGCCACTTGCCACTGACACTATCCCAATTCTTTTGCTTTATATCTTTGGCTCTCCCCAGCCCATATCTGTGAATTGGGGTAGCAACATCTAGCTCCCAAGCCACAGTTCTTGTGCTTCATTCCTTGTAGGCACTCAATAAATGTTGACTGCTAATTGCTTCTAGAATATTTTGATGTAAAACCACAAGTGCATGAAAAATTTCACTCTCTCGTGAATAACTAACTAGCAATTGTTGAAACTGAGGATATTTCTAGCCTTGCTGACCGAGTTAAAGCATTTGTCTACTTTTGAGTTATGCTTAGTTAACCCCTCTATGGAGTCAGCCAATTACATAGAAAGAAATATTTAGGGAAAAATGCCTCTGTATTGAGTATATGGGCTGTTTTGCTATTATTACCAACTGAACAACACAATATGATAATTATTTACATACCACTTATATTATATTAACTATTATCAGGAATTGAGAGATAATATAAAGTATATGAAAAGGTGCTCTCAGGGTTTTAAATAATTACTATACCTTTTTATATAAGGAACTTCACCATCTGAAAATTTTGGTGTTCAGAGTGGTATCTACAACCCAATTACACAGATACCCAGAGTTAACTGAACAATAGGATTCCTGATGAACAAAACAATGGAATTCAGCACGCAGAGGCTGCCTTTCTAGCAAAGGGCTGTCTTCTGCTTTCTGATCCATCTCTCCACCCAGTCATCTTGCAGTTGAATTTGGAAGAAGCCTTCTTGGCTACTTGGGCTCCTGTGAAAAGAATGACTGAGTTAGCTGATATACTGGCAATCCTGCAATTCTTCCATCCTGGGTCATGGTGGGCAGAGGCAGTAGAAGTGCTACAGGTTCCACACCAGCTTTGGTCTACACAGGGAATTCCAGATTAGCTAGGGATATGTAATGAGGTCCTCACAAACCACAACCACAACCACCACAACAACACCAACAAATGCAGAGTGGTGGTGGGGTCTTTGAGTTAGAAAAGCCACAGCCCAGCCCATTCAGATACTGATTAAGTGGGAATTAAAAGGCTTTGTGATCTTTCAATTCTTGATTAGACTTATAGACAAGGAGAAGAGGCCAAATGGTCTACACTGAGAGCTCCCTATGTTCCTTGTCACCACCAGACAAGATGGCATTATGCAATACCAATCTTATAGCTTTATAGTTGACAAAAGAAGGCTCTCCTGCACTGTCACTTGCCCTGCCCTGTCCTGCTCTGTGCTGTGATAAATGATGACATCACACCGCACTGAATCTGGCCCCAATCTGTCTGCAAAGTTCTGCCCTTATGGTTCGAAGAATGTTACCCCTTTGAACTAAAGAAATCTCTTCTTTCTGCAAAGTGCTCTAGGATGGTTGTGCTCTAAGGCTCCCCATAACCACAATCCTATAATTCCACCCTCTTTAAGTGTCCACATATAAGTCTTACTAAGCTTTTTAAAGGCTTCATAGGTCATTCTCCAAAAGAAGTGCTCACATTATGGTTGGCTCATCACCATAGGTCCTTTGAAAAGTCAAGGATACCCAAAGAGTAAATGTGTATACAATTTGGGCTAGGAGGTAAGAGATTGGGTACTTACTACTTTCTATAAGCATTGCTGTTAGTTTTTTGTTGTTGTTGTTTTTTTTTTTTTCAGTAAATGGCTGCTTAAAACTAAATACTCTTATCGGTGTGATATTTTTTAAAAATTCTGATTATACAACAGAACACAATTGAGACAATTGAGAATGCACGCAGTGTTGAGAGAAGAAAGAGATTCAACAAACACAATTGAGCCCCACAGGAGACACGGTCACAGACATTCCAGCACTGAAGGAGGCTTGAGTACAAAAGATTATTAACCTAACTTGAATTTAGTCCTCCTGGGCTGGCTAGGCAATCATCACAGCAATATCTAACACTCATTGTCCTTCATGTGTGACACACATTTGAAGTTCAAAGAAGTGAGTCTCCCACTAATGTGGAGGAAGAAAGATCTTTTCTTTCTTTGGTAGCATAACTTGCCGCATTTTTCTTCTCTTGAAGAAAAACAAGTCAATTCAGGCAGAGTTGATGTGATTGTGCTGAGGCTGAGCTAGAGTAGCCTTCAAGTACCCAACTCTACTTTCTAGTTAGCAGACACAGTTGCCTTAGTCATAATTAAAAAGCTCCTTTCTGGGACACCAAGAAACACTGCATTTGGTTGAGACATTATTTCTATGTGTTGCTTTGTGTGTGAATCTGAACAATAAGAAGCTACATGATCTACTTTTCTGACTTTTTATCATCACGAAGTCTAGGCTTTTAAAAAGCATGTTAGAATTTTAATTTTGCTTCAGTTATACTTTGCTAATATAACGATGTTGGAAGGAGTTGGGAATTAAATATCTAAATGATATGCAGAAGACATGTTCTTAATGACTCAATAATCTATATGGACAGGTTCCTGAAGAAATGGGCTTCTAGGTAAGGTGACAGAAGTCGCATAGGTTTCAGCTTTTAAGGCAGATGTTCTGTGAAAACATAACTTGGTCTGTTTCCCTGCAGTTTCTTTAAAAGGAGTATTTATGATATATTCTGGATAACTCATTTTATAGACCTGTTTTTCTTTTTTTTTCCCAAATGTAAAAACCCACATTTTGGTTCTATAGTTTATTGCCAACTGGACTTCTGTGGCACAATGTATCGTTGTCATGCATATGAGTTTTCCAGCTAGCCTCTCCCGTGTTGTGAATTTCAGGCAAGAATATATGGCTCAACTATCCCCACGAGTGGAACGGTGGAACCCCTACCTCCTTTTCAAGTTCTGCAGCAAATCAATGCCACAAGCATGTTTTGGATGTAGTCTTCCTGCAAGGGCATGGGCACTGTAGAATGGTTTCTGGGGTCACTTGATTTATTTACAACTAATTTGGAGTCTTTCTAGTTCTCTCCCAAGTTTTGATTTAATTACACATCTTATTTATTTATATATTTATTTATTTATTTTTATACTCCAGATGTTTAACACCTGATGGGGGTGGGGGAGGCAACACTTAAAGGTTTGTGAGCCAGTGGAAAGGTAAAAGAGTCAGCAACTTCGCCCTTGCTAATCTATTGTTCCTGCACGTGCCATGGAAGGTTTCCACAAACCACTCGCTCAGACCATTTTTCTATGTAGGAAGACACGCGCAGTGGTGCTAGCCTTCTAAAATTATTGCTTCTTCTTCTTCTTTTTTTAATGATGAAGCCAAATAATTATAAAACTGAGATTTAAGCTTCTCTTAACAACCGCCTCCACTAGTCACACTGAATGAGACTTTATACTACGCTAAGTGTAGTTCTAAGCCTTTTATTAATATCTTCATGCTTAAATCTCCTGGAAGCCCACACCGGGAGAGGCTGAATTGAGACAATTTGAGCATGGCCTTATAGGGGCAAGGGTCCACTTACCTCATAGTTACTACAAGGGATAATAGCAATTTGTCCCTGTTATAAATGTGGAAATGGCATAGGAGATGCTACAAAGACAGCATAGATTTCAGTTGTGTTTTGAAAGAAAAAGATCATGATTTGTCCCTAGCTTTCCCTTTTTGCCACCATAACAACCGCAGATAGTTATAATTTTTCACCAAACCACTGAAATAACCTTCCATTCTCTTCACATGCTCCTTTGTCTAAGCTCCTCCCATTATGACAGGGAGGATGATCTTATGGGCATATCTAACTGAGTTAGATGGGATTTTTACTTAACAATCTTTGAGGTTCTGTTTTGCTCTGAATGTGAAAACAGAATCTTCAACATGGCCTGTCAGGAAAAGAGTACCCTGGTATCTATCTCCCCAGGCGGACCGACCTCTTAACCTTTTGCCTCTTACTTTATCTAATAGGTAAAGGAAGGAAAGAAATGAGGACATTATGTAACCTGAGCCACGTTCCAGAGAGCAGCCTAATATAGACCATCACGGATATAATTGATTCTTTGGTTAGCTTCACACACTGCCTGTTTCAAACTGTCCCTTCTAAATGTGTACATTTGCCCCTACAGCTATATACTGGTGACTTGAGACAAGAAATGTGGTTTTCTAAGGCTTTTGTTTTATAAAAGTCAGTTAAGTTCCAAGTCCACAAAAGCCTATCTTGTCTACAAAGTAGCAAAGCTATTTTATAGAAGTATTACAGCTCTTCATTTGGCAAAGTAAAAATACATGATTTAACAATATTTGATAAAATAATAATAATGGACATCTATTTACTTATTAAGCACCAGGTGTATAGTCAACATTTGGTGTATCCTCCTTCCTGCCATGCTTATTAGGTACTTAAATTTAAGGTTCTCATTGTACAAATTAAAATATGAGTCCCATGTTGATTCCAGTGAGCAAAAACATTTCTAGTTGAGGTAAACTACACCCGAGGTTCAAATAGGAAAATCATGTTCTCATGCCTTGTACAATTTCTTTAACAAGAGTAGCACACTCGCCCAAGTTTCAGTGACCAAGCTTGGATGATTTCATGTTCTGTATTTTATACTTTGAAAAAGCAACAACAAAAAAGAATTGCTTTCTACTTAAAGATTTGATGTTTGGTGTCAGCCTTTGAAAGTTCTCCCATGATGATAGGAGAGTCCCAGCTTTTAACTGAGTTCCATTTTACTATATTCTGTGTAGCCAAACCTCTGAGAACCACTGTTCTGCTCTGCTCATTGAACGATTTCTGTTAATGTTTGAATAGCTGGTAAAGCAATCAAAAAAGCATGTACATGGTTCAAAATCCCCCAAACTGTAGACTCTGTGTGCCATGTGATCACAAAATTTTTTGAGTGCATAGAAATGACAGTTGCACATCATGTGACAGCCTTGTTTCTTCTCTTGCCATGCTCGGATTGAGCCTTCTAATGTGTGGCTAAATCTCTGTTTGGCTTCTTTTGTTTTTAGAAGCTTAAGAAGATTCCACAGGTTTAAAAAGATCAGAACTTGGGTTATTAATATTTGAGCAACTGAAAAACAAATTAAGCTAAGATTTCAGGCAGCGTCGTTGATTCATTTCCATCTATTGCCTTTGTTGTTTCACACTTGCGGGAATATTTGGCTGGGGTCTGTCTGAGTTGGAAGAATTATTAAAACAGTGTTTTTATTGTCTACAGAGATTTTTCAATATTAGGTCAGCAAATGAAGGGATTAAAATACATGTTTTATAGAAAACATAATGTGTTTTACATTCAAAGGGATTCTTGAATATAAATGGAAAACTCTTAAAGATGCAGAAGTTTGGGGCTATAAATTAATATAAGCGAGGTGTATAACTGTATATTGTTTATGTAGTCAATATTCTCAGTGTGAATTGTGGCCAGGGAAACACTGTCTAAGTCTTCCGTTCCACCTCTTGTCCCCCTTCTTCCTTAACATTGTTACTTCCATGCTGTCCTTCAAGTAAGTATGATAAAACATGTAAAGTTGTCATGCTGCAAAAAAAGTGTTAGTATGTACTTAAAGCCAATATACATCAATATGTGCTACATGTAAGAATCAATAATTAAGTGTAATTTTCTTTTTTTTTTTTTTATACTGTCTGTCTGTCTGTCTGTTTGTTTGTTATTTTTGAGTACCAGTTTCACTATGCAGACCTAACAGGTCTGAAACTCTCTATGTAGACCAGGCTGGTCTGAAACATACAGACATCTGTCTGCCTCTACCTGCTTAACGGTGGGATTAAAGACACACATCACCACAGGTGGCCTATTCTTTACATTTCCCCCCAATGGGTTTAATATACTAAGATGTTTCAAAATATCAAAGAAGTTAAGCAGCTAGTCCAACCTAATTTTACTGATCAGAAGCAGCCTGGCGGGCTTCTGTTTGATGCTGTACCTTTAGCTGTGGGAGAGTGGGACGCTACCAACTGGATATGCAGGTGCTCATTAATCAGGTTTACTCAGTCTTCAGACAGTACAGCATGACGTCATTATCTACAAAGTTCACACTCAAGAACCAGGCAATTGAATTAGAAACAAACAAACAAACAAAAGTAAAACCCTCAATTCTTCCCCAAACAAACAAACAAACAAACAAAACTAAAAAAACTAAAAAAAAAAAAAACTTGCAAAGAAAAATCATAATGTCTTAGTTAACTTACAATACAGTTTTCTATTGGTCTTTTACATGTGGCAGGCAACAGGTTGGATATACTTTATAATACCAATATAATATTTAAGTTTAATGAACCAAATATCTATATAGTAAAAAATGGCGACCAGCAGAGCAAGAACAGTTGTCAATATTCAGTCTAGGAAATCCAAATACTTCATATTTTCCATTTTAAGACTTGTCACTATATTGCAATTGAGGTCAGCCTTTTGTGACTGTCAGCCCTGACTTGGAGAAATCTCATCAAGTGTGCTACGTATGATGCCTATTGGCCTTGTCACAAATCTGTTCTGGTTGCTTGTGTAAATGGAATGTCTCAGATGATGGGCAGACATTAGGCTTTATATAATGTATTGCCTCCTGTCTGCCCCTAATTGAGCACTTTATTTCTTTCTATTTTCTGCTGTCGCTGTTATGATCATATTCTGATGTTATGTAGGCCACTCTTTTTCCTAAAGTGGAGGGTTAGGCATGGTGGTGAACACCTTTAATTCGAGCACTCCACTTGGGAGGTAGAGGCAGGTGAATTTCTGTGAGTTCAAGGCTAGTTTGGTTTACAGAATGAGTTCCAGGAAAGCCAGAGTTACATTGAGAAACCCTGTCTCAAAAAACAAACAAACAAGACAAAACAGAAAGAAAGAAAGAAAGAAAGAAAGAAAGAAAGAAAGAAAGAAAGAAAGAAAGAAGGAAGGAAGGAAGGAAGGAAGGAAGGAAGGAAGGAAGGAAGGAAGGAAGGAAGGAAGGAAGAAAAAAGGAAGGGAGGGAAGGAAGGAGGGAGGGATGGAGGGAGGGTTGGAGGGAAGGAGGAAGGAGGGGAAGGATAGTGGAGGGAAGGAAGAAAGAAAGTCTAACAAGTTTATGAGTCTCATAGAGTTGTACATTTTTGAAATTATGCTCTGGTCTGTCATTGCTAGGCATCCAACACCTGGGGTGACTGAATGTTCACTTGTGTCTCACTAGCAAAAGTGAGTAAAATAGTGCCTTGCTTGTTGATGCCATCAGGATGATATTATCTAGGGTTGTAGGAACAGTTTCTTTTTCTTGGGCAAAGCAAAGACCAAAAAGGCGGAAAAGTAAGATTTAAATTCAGCAAGATTTTGGTGATAGTGAAAGTACACACACACACACACACACACACACACACACACACACACACACACTCACACACACACACACACACACACACACACACACACACACACTCACACACACACACACACACACTCACACACACACGAACTCACAAAGAGACAGAGATGGGAGATAGATAGATTTATAAATAGATGATAGATAGATAGATAGATAGATAGATAGATAGATAGATAGATAGATAGATGATAGATAGGTAGATAGATAGATATGTTTTTAGATTGATGATAGACAGGTAGATGATATAGAACAAGACAGACTTTCTAGATGAGAAAGAGACCCAGTGCTAGTGAGTCAGCTGAGAGGAGCAGATTTTGTATATGCCTGGTAAAAGATGACTTAGTTCCCTTTTGTCTTCAAAGTTGTATGCCTTGGCCTATTGAAGATGAGTTAATCAAGACAAAGACTTGGAAGTCAAGTGGACACTACCACAGCAGGCCTCCAGTGGAAACCAGCTACCTGAAAAACCCAAGTCTTTATCTTAGATACTTAGAAGAATCAGGAAGTCACTCATCTTACGTTTTTAAATGACAAGCACATTAGTCTGCCTAGAGTCTCTTTTCTGTGTCAGTTTGTCTATCAGGGATGTCTGTGACTCTCAGCCCATCAATTTTGCCAGCCCCAGCATAGCAGACTTTATTGGGTCAAGAATTTAACCTTTGAGACTGGATTGAGGTCTTGGTGTTTAGAAGTGCTCTCCTACCACAGGACCCAAATTCGAATCTTTACACTGATATCGGGGAGTTTACAACACACCAGACCAAGGACAGGATAGAACACCCTTTCCTGGGTCCCACAAATAGATGAACCCTTAGAAACCCCCACATCAACCACTCCACCTAGGGAGCTGAGGACCTACCTGTGGCCAGGGTTTGGGATGCTCTGAGGACTTCTAATCCAGAGAGGAACTGGTGTGCATGCCAAAGACTGAGGCCCTCACTTGTCTCTGTCCTCTACTGTTCACAAGTCTAGTTAAATACATCTATAGTTACCTGTTTGTGGATCTGTACATGGCCCTGGCCCTCTGTTTCCTGCTTGAGATTGTTTCAGCTTACCCCTCAACTGAACTCAGTAGTTTCTCTACCAAACCTGCCATCAGCAACAGCTCCTTCCTGGCACTGGTCTGACTTGTTATCTTACTGACACTGACTACAGTTCTCAGTCCACTTCTGAAGCCTGTTGGACTCTGTTGCCACTGTTAAACATTTTGTAACCCACATACACTATGCATGAGTGCATAAAGAAATATATTTACAGCAAACTGTAAATATGTATTAATTTCATATTAGAAATTAATGTCATATCACCTCAATGAAAATAGGTGGTTTTTATATGAAAATTGCTATCGTTAAAATTCTAAATCTAGTTAATAAATCATTAAAAAACTGTAAAATTGTAGGAAGGTAGAAACACATCTTTGTTTCTGGCAAAGTGTGCTCATCAAACACATACACGTATGCACACACAAATAGAAATAAATCTTAAAAATACTCAACCTGCTTTGAAGGGCTAGCACTTAAAAATGCTAAATGTTCTTAGCATTTGTTTTTGACATCATGTTTTAAGGTATATGAGTCTATTTATGTTGCCAAAGTGGACACTGAGCTTTGATATTTACCACAGAGTTGCTGATTAACTACCCTTAACCTTTCCCTACCTTTTCTAAAGTATCAGCTTTCCTCATCAATTACCAAAATAATTCCATTTTCCTTTAAGTTACCCCTGTTCCTCAGACATCTGCTATATTATACCCTCTAGGACATCTCTCCTCATGGTATGTCAATCCCATTTACTAGCAGTGAATGGAAAAATTTCACTACTGCTCTTATACCCACATACCCCACATGATGGGTTGGCATTGCCAGGAAACTGATGGGTGATCAACCTCAAGTGCTCCCTTTAGCATCTGCCTTCTTGGTCCACACTTTTCCTGCTCTTGGCCTAGTTCAGCCATTTTCCTCATAGCTTAACTCTGCAGCTTCACTCTCAAAGTTGTCTCCAACAGCCTTAGCCACACCCCTTTCCAGCAGGGATCTGGGCTGTTATCTTATCAATATCCAACTCATCCGAGGCAAGAAATCTGAGACAGAGATTAGTTCTCAGGGCAGATATCTCTGAGAAGGAGAAAGGTACTGCAGAGAGAGCAGGTAGGCCATCATATAGTCTTCAAATGCCAGGGCCAAGAAGTAGGAGTGAGTGGGTAGAGAAGTGGGGGTGGGGGTCTGGAGGACTTTTGGGATAGCATTTGAAATGTAAATAAAGAAAATACCTAATTTAAAAAAATAAACTAAAAAAAAAAAGAGTGAAGATGAATGTGAAAGAAAAAAAGAGAAGCACCTGAAAAAATGTTCAACATTCTTAATCATCAGGGAAATGCAAATCAAAACAACCCTGAGATTCCACCTCACACCAGTCAGAATGGCTAAGATCAAAACTTCAGGTGACAGCAGATGCTGGCGTGGATGTGGAGAAAGAGGAACACTCCTCCATTGTTGGTGGGATTGCAGGCTTGTACAACCACTCTGGAAATCTGTCTGGCGGTACCTCAGAAAATTGGACATAGTACTACCGGAGGATCCAGCAATACCTCTCCTGGGCATATATCCAGAAGATGTCCCAACTGGTAAGAAGAACACATGCTCCGCTATGTTCATAGCAGCCTTATTTATAATAGCCAGAAGCTGGAAAGAACCCAGATGCCCCTAAACAAAGGAATGGATACAGAAAATGTGGTACATCTACACAATGGAGTACTACTCAGCTATTAAAAAGAATGAATTCATGAAATTCCTAGCCAAATGGATGGACCTGGAGGGCATCATCCTGAGTGAGGTAACACATTCACAAAGGAACTCACACAATATGTACTCACTGATAAGTGGATATTAGCCCAAATCCTAGGATACCCAAGATATAAGATACAATTTCCTAAACACATGAAACTCAAGAAAAATGAAGATTGAAGTGTGGACACTATGCCCCTCCTTAGAAGTGGGAACAAAACACCCTTGGAAGGAGTTACAGAGACAAAGTTTGGAGCTGAGATGAAAGGATGGACCATGTAGAGACTGCCATATCCAGGGATCCACCCCATAATCAGCATCCAAACGCTGACACCATTGCATACACTAGCAAGATTTTATCGAAAGGACCCAGATGTAGCTGTCTCTTGTGAGACTATGCCGGGGCCTAGCAAACACAGAAGTGGATGCTCACAGTCAGCTAATGGATGGATCACAGGGCTCCCAATGGAGGAGCTGGAGAAAGTACCCAAGGAGCTAAAGGGATCTGCAACCCTATAGGTGGAACAACATTATGAACTAACCAGTACCCCGGAGCTCTTGACTCTAGCTGCATATGTATCAAAAGATGGCCTAGTCGGCCATCACTGGAAAGAGAGGCCCATTGGACACGCAAACTTTATATGCCCCAGTACAGGGGAACGCCAGGGCCAAAAAGGGGGAGTGGGTGAGTAGGGGATTGGGGATGGGTGGCTACGGGGGACTTTTGGTATAGCATTGGAAATGTAAATGAGCTAAATACCTAATAAAAAATGGAAAAGAAAAAAAAATGTCCAGCAACAGGCTCAAAGTGGAATCCAGCTCAAGGGGAGGTCCCAAGGCCTGACACTATTATTGAGGCTATGGAGCGCTCACAAAAAGGGACCAATCATGATTGCCCCCTGAAAGACCCAACAAGAGTCAAATGCAGATATTTGCACCTAACCAATGGACAGAAGCAGCTGACCCCTGTGGTTGAATTACGGGAGGCTGAAAGAAGCTGAGGAGAAGGGCGAGCCTGTAGGAAGACCAGCAGTCTCAATTAATCTGGACTCCTGAGATCTCTCAAACACTGGACCACCAATCAGCATACACCAGCTGATATGAGGCCCCTATCGCACATACAGCAGAGGACTTCCGGGTCTGTGTCCATTCAGAGATGATGCACCTAACCTTCAAGAGACTGATGGCCCCAGGGAGTTTAGAGGTCAGGTGGGGTGGGAGGTGGGGGCATCCACGTGGAGACAGGGTGGGATGGGGAGGAGGTGTGGGATGGAATATGGAATGTAAAAAATGAATTACAAATAAAACTAAATTTTAAAAAAGAAAAAGAAAGGATGAAGAAAAAAGGCTTTTTGGTACTAGTTGAGGCCACTGGGTCTCAAGCTCAGCAGGCACCACACATGACCTTCAGGAACACACACACACACACACACACACACACACACACACACACACACACATACACACACAAACAAAACAAACAAACAAACAAACAAAAACCTAGGTCCCCTTGCCAGCATTTCTGATTGAGCTATGATGGGGACAGTGAACTTGCCTTTTCAATCATTTCTCAAATGATACTGATATGCAGGGACCCTGCCCCTCCCCCCTCTCCCAGCCCCAGAATCCCTTCCATAGTCATTTCTAGAAGCTGACATCACTTTCAGCAGCTGAGAAAATAGGTTTGTCTATCTTGATGGGTATCTGGAGAGCATCTCACCACATCTGCCACCATTGTAGGGTATGAGTGAGTTGCAACTATGATCCAATAGATGTCATCGCTTACAGGTTTGGTTTTTTGTTTGTTTGTTTGTTTCACCTTATAATTGTGTTTCATACCTCTGTGATCACTTCTGAAATGACTGTGAGAAAACCCAACTTGGAGGATCTTATGTGCAAAAGTTATCACTCCTTACTCCTTCCTGTCTACTCCAATCCCTTCCTTAAGATAATATGAGAAGCGATTGTTTTGACATTTTGTTACTTCATGAAAGCCTGATAAATCTACCATCTTGGAGTCTCTTTCTCTGTTCATTCCCTTTCAAGGCCACAAGTAATGCCTTGTGAATAATCTAACCAACCTCTGCCTGTGAATTTGCCCTTCCATGTTGTTTTGTGTAGGCATCCCCATTGATTTTTCTAAGACGGCTTGATCATGACCCCTCAAACTTAGCAACCTTCAATACCTTCCTATTGTTTTGGGATACAGGGCATACAAGCATGGCTCTGCCTGCCTTCAAAGACCCTGTTCTCCTTTCTCACCTCACATACCTATCTGCACTATATTTGTCTGCTTACAGGGTCTTTCCAAATTGTTTTAAATTTTTGCCTTATAGACTGCCCTTCACTACACCCCACTTAAAACCACCCTTCAGGTCTAGTCCAACTGAAAATGTTTCCTCTAATTCACCACCCATGTCTGCATGCCAAGGCTGGGAACTCCTGGGCGTATCTCTTCCTCCTGATGTTACTGTGTTGCCCACCCCTGAATTTTTCTCCTGTTGTTTTACCTGCGCACAGGGCCGGGATGATCTAGAAATGAGCCTTAGGAAAAAACAACTTATACAACTCCTTACTTCCCACTATTGGCAATCCAGAACACATGAAAATCACTCAGGAGAAGGTAGTGAATTCTCTTGGAGTTGGAGAGAAATAAATATGAGGAAAAAAATGGAACAGGCAAGTAGCTATATATAAGTGAAAAATTAGTAACTCAGTATCAATCATGATTACCTACCAAATAGACAAATGTTTTAAAAACTTTAACCTTTTCTGATATCATCTTTTACATTAATATTGTTTATAAAGATATTAGTAGCATAAATTTATTTTCTTATAATTTAAAATGGAAATGAAAATCATAAATAACTTAAGAACAACAGTCTTTCTTTCTTTCTCTTTCTTTCTCTTTCTTTCTTTCTTTCTTTCTTTCTTTCTTTCTTTCTTTCTTTCTTTCTTTCTTTCTTTCTTTCTTTCTCACCGTAGTTCTGAAGATTGAATCCAAGGCCTTGCATGCGCCACATAAAGGCTGTGTGCCACCAAGTTCTATCACTAGATATATGGCATGACTAATTTATCTTTCAAGTATTAACATAATGTTTTATAAAGTGGTATATTTAGAAAAGTATCAGAAATGATATATAGTGAAATTTATTCCTATTTTTTTTAAATGAAGAAGTATTTATTTAGGAATACTTTATAGGAACAAAAGAGGCAGAAAGCAAGATCTGAATTTTTAGCCACAGGATTCACATAAATCACCTACAACAATGAGGGGAAAAAATCTTTAAAATCATATGTGGAAAATAAGCATGCAGTATCATCTTAGTTAAGATCAATAAAGGGAATTAGAGGTTGGTGTGTTGTAATTGTATTCTGGTATAGTAATATAATTTGTGTTTTGATTCACAGAAGTTCCTTACTCAGCCTAGATTCTCTATTAAAGATATTTGCTATTTGGTTTTCTGCCTTTTTAGCTAAAGGCCTTTTTAATAGCAACTCTGAGGCTAGGCTACATACAATGATAACAAGTTCAGGCGAGCCTGGGAAACATTATCATATACCTCAAGAAGCTTTCTACCACTGTATTCGGCTATATGGGGTTTTGAAAATGACAGAAAACATTCAGATGAATTAAGTTTCACTATTTTTTTTGCTGTGTTTTTGATTGTCAGACAACCAAAAGAAAGATGAATGCTTCTTTGAGTAGTAGAGGACAGCAGTGACAATGGTTGCCATGGGATACAAGCCCATCACCCATCACTCAACTGCTAATATGCAGTGCTGACAAGAGGGCGTGGCACGGGTTACCACTGCTCCATCTGTCCCTGGATCTTCCTGGTGCTTTGAGGTGAGTTGGTGCCTACCTCCTTGAAGACAGTTCTGACTTATATAGTATCCTCATACAGTCAAAGGCAATGAGAAATGAAGTGGAAACTTAAGGGTTCTTTGGGAAATTAGTTGTGTTGGATCATGTTTTGCTGGGGAAAACACATGAAAGTCTTTTCTTGAAGCAGACACAGGTGGAAGGCTAAGATAGACTCATAAAGAAATGTTTCATTGAGGCAGAGATAAGGGAAGGAATGTTCTACTACAGTAAGCATGTGAAAGAACACACGATGAAAGAGTCTTCACTAAGCACATGCATGTATTAGTTGGCCTTAGATTTCATAGCTGAGCTCTTTTTGTCGAAGCTCCACAGAGAGAAACGCACGAAAAATCTTGTGGTAGTATGCCGTGGCTTCTTGCTACTTCAGAGGACTCAGGCAGAGTGATGTCAGCTGAAACAGACTCATGTGCAAGACACATGCTGAGGCAAGAGCTGTGGAGGACATGTGATGTTTGAAGGGAGAATACAAAGGACTCAACAGACAGTGATGGAGGGCCGAAGTAGGCTTGCTTATAGAACTACCTGTGCAATGCATGCTGGTCTTTGCTGATCTTCACTTTGCTGAGAGAAGCAGTCAAAAACTTCTGGCTTCTCTCCGGGTCCCTCCTGCTGACTTGTACTGAGGCTGAGGCTGAGGCTGAGGCTGAGGCTGAGGCTGAGGCTGAGGCTGAGGCTGAGGCAGAGGCAGAGGCAGAGGCAGAGGCAGAGGCAGAGGCTGAGGCTGAGGCTGAGGCAGAGGCTGAGGCAGAGGCAGAGGCTGAGGCTGAGGCTGAGGCTAGCTGTCTCTGCTAGGTAGTGCCACTGCTGCTGATTCATTTTGCTATCTCCACTCTATTGAACTGAAATGATGATATAGCCTTGAAGTGTTTGCAAGTAAGTAGATGGAGCTGCCTCTGCTGACTCTTGTGAACTGAACTGCTGATTTCCTGACAAGGCAGATCGGATTTGCTCCAAAGAACTCTTTATAAACAGGTCACCTTCCTCTGTATCCTTTCTTTTCCACTACCTCTGTTGAGTGGTGGGCTAGAAGGGAGGTTAAAGCATTTAAGAACCATCATTAAAATTGGGGTTTTAAGACATTAGTTACAGAGATAGTCCTGCAAATCTGATTCTCATAAACCAGATCTGGCTCACATTTGTAGATTCCAATTTATTTCATGGGTTCTAACTTCTTATACTTCTACATTCTGTAGCTATATTTTCTACGATACTCTCTGCCTTATAAACGTATGGATCACTAATCAAATGTGAAGATTAAAGCCTCACAGAGTCAGCTTAAACTTCAACTGTCACAACTGGATGGGATCAAATCCTTAGAATCTCTCTATCCATTCCATGATCTATCTATTCATTTATCTACGTATCAGTCAGTCATCTGTGAACTCTCTACTATGCTCACATCTGATTGATACTGATATCATCAACAAAGTTACCCCTGGGTGGGATCGCATTTTAAATGTGCTATTGGAAAGTGGTGAAGTTGTGGAAGGGGAGTAGATTGATTAGACAGCCTTGATCATTATGTCTTCTGTGGAAACATTGCCCAGACCTTTCATGTGTCCCTCTTTTTGCTTCCTGGCAGCCATGAGACACTTAGTCCCTCTCCTGGTAAATGCCTTGTCATGGAGTCAAAGTGATGAATCCAATCAGCTATGGATAGAAACCTTTGAAACTATTAGCCCAAATAAATATTTCTTATTTTAAATTGTTAAAGTATTTGTCTCATCGATGAACATAGCATCTATATATCTCTAGATGTTTTTTTCTTTTAAATGCTGAGGAACAACCACTTTTTAGTAGTAGAAATGGGCCAACATATGAGCAGAAAACTCTCAGGAATGAGTTCTTTGTACTGGTTCTAGGCTGACGAAATGGTTTTCTGCTGCTATTAAGTTTAAGGGCATTGATGATAATGTATTTCGAGTCAAAATGGCACTGGTAATCCATGGCATTCATGAGCAACATAGTTATTCAATCTATGACCTGTGGAATCAAAAGTGTTTAGAAGCCAAGGCTTGTCTAGGTATCCAAAGTCTCAGAATAGTTTAGTAGAAATGTGTAGCATAATAGGATTTGCTGGCTGCTTCTAACTATGCTAGAGAATGTGAATCAAGAAAACAAGCTTAGTGACTTAAATTCCCACCTTAAGGTCTGTATAAAGGATCTGAAAACTTCATGACTATTTTGAGAGAAATTCATTTACCTGTCATGGTGGGGCCATGATTTCCTAAAGAATACATCCAAAGGCAAATACTACAGATAGGTGACTCAGATACAAATGAAATTCCCCAACCATATAGTGTTTCTTTCTCATACTCCCAATGCTCTGTAAGAAGGAAAGAATTCCTTAAGAGAAATAAGTTATGTGACATAAGGTATGTGATGAATTATGATGGCTTAATATCCCTCCACAAAAATGATCTTCCCAACTTTAATGAAAACAACCTCTCCTCTCCTGTTTGGTTAGGTAATGTTCCTTTTCCCCTAAGAATCAGTGAAGGCTTCTCCTGATGCAGTTACCTTTCAAGGCATTGCCGTGCAGCCTCCAGACTCTAGCTTGCACTCAATTCCCAGCAAGCATAAAAGGAAAGGTGTAAATTGTGACCTGAAATAGGTAGAATATCTGAGATGCATGATTGACCTATTTATTTTGAACAAACTTGGAGAGTGTGAAAAGTATCTTAAGGATGTGAGAACAGAGTGGAAAAAATAAAGTTACATTAGGCCTGATATATTGCCAGAGACCAACTAAGTAAAGATTGCATATTTCATATAAATACAAGGAGAATTTGGTGAATCATATAAATACAAGAGGACTCTTCAGACGGTGTGGTGACTGGAGAAACAGCTAGCATCTCACAGAAAGTGAAGGAAATATAATCATACAAGGCCATTGTACAATCTTTACAAGATGTGTAAAGATGCCCATCATTTAGTGAAACCTTTTGGATTAGGAAGGAAATAGATGTGATTTGGGTGTGTCTCTCTGAGTCTTGAATGACCCAAAAATTGCTCATGTTCAGAGCTAAGAGACTTGTGACAGGTTCAGACTGCCATGACAGATCTCTGTTGCATAGATTATACACCCTAAAAGATTCAGCAGAAGTGTCAGTGGGAAATAGAGATGTTATTCAAACCCTTTCCTCAGAACCCTCCCAGGTTTTACCCTTAGGATGTTGTGATAAACCCATGTCATCTTCTATCTGCTGGTCTTTTTCATGACAATCTCATATTTTGGTTTCAATTTACTAATATTATTTTAAGTGTATTGATCTTTAGTAAATGTATATAATAAAATATGATTATATCTATCCCATTTCCATTCTTCAAGACTCCTTCTCTCTAAGCATATCTTCTCTCTCAGTTTTTCATGATCCATTTGTTTAATCAGTGTTTCCCATATGTACAAGTATATGGAGCATCCACAGGAGTATATACAAACCACCAGACACATATCACCTCAAAAGAACCATTTTCCATCCCCTAGAAGCTAACTGTCAACAGCTTTTTCACTGGGGGTGGGTCCTCATGAGCTCCTCTCATGTCCATGCTGGAGTTTTGAGATGATTGCTCTTGGGTAGGCTTTGTGCAAGTTTGCATAGCTGATGTGAGCTCATAAGTGCAATGCCCTAACTTCTCTTTAAAAATTGAAACAATTTTTAGCCGGGCATGGTGGTGCATGCCTTTAATCCCAGCACTTGGGAGGCAGAGGCAGGCGGATTTCTAAGTTCGAGGCCAGCCTGGTCTACAAAGTGAGCTCCCGTACAGCCAAGGCTATACAAAGAAACCCTGTCTAGAAAAAAATTGAAACAAAGCCAAATTAAAAAAGGAGAAGAAGAAAAAGGAGAAGGAGAAGGAGAGGGAGAAGAGGAGGGGGAGGGAGGAGGGGGAGGGGGAGGGGGAGGGGGAGGGAGGAGGGGGAGGGGGAGGGGGAGGGGGAGGGGGAGGGGGAGGGAGAGGGAGAGGGAGAGGGAGAGGGAGAGGGAGAGGGAGAGGGAGAGGGAGAGGGAGAGGGAGAGGGAGAGGGAGAGGGAGAGGGAGAAGAAGAAGAAGAAGAAGAAGAAGAAGAAGAAGAAGAAGAAGAAGAAGAAGAAGAAGAAGAAGAAGAATTATTATTTCTGGCTCTACAATCTATGGTAACCCATGATTATTGACTATCAGATTACCATATAAACTGAAATTATAAATATCCTATCATGAACTACATGTGACCTTCAGCCACCAAATATGAAGATGGATATATGTAACTATATTCCATTGTCAAGTGAAAACACTATATCTAAGGTCATGTATTGAGGCACTGAAAACAAAGTAAACTAGATGAGGAAATGACCAAAGTACAATTTTCTGTCCTCCATTCTGTTAGCTTTTATCTTTTCATTTAAATTTCTTTTATTTGGGGTAACTTAAATATAAAAAAAAGGAAATTGATCATTTCCTCTTTCCCTTTGCACTCTCCAAACTTTATGACTCTGCCCTCTTTCAAATCCTCCCTGACACCCCGAGTACATAAATACAACCTGCTCAGTTTATGTAACATTACTTGCATGTGTATTTTCAAGGCTCTGTGCTTGGTGTTGGATAACCAGTTAGTGTCTCCTTTCCTAGTGGAAACTGTTTTCCCTTCTGTCAGCACTCCTATCTTGCTTAGTGCATGCATCTGTCCCCAGAGAGCGATCTGAATGCCCATCTGATGGAGAAGAGAGATCCTGCACTTAAGGCACATATGGCTCCCCAACTGCAGTATCAGAATTCCACTTGGAAGATAGTGAAGGGCTGTCGATGTCAGGGAGTCCTCCCAGCAGTTGAAATGGCAACATTACCAATGGCTACTCATTTTTCCTGCATGAAAGATGAACATATGTGAGGCTATATCATTTTATGAACTGTGGCTTATAGTTTGGCAGGGTGGTCAAGGATGTCAGAGGAATATATTTGGAAAGTCAGTTGTTAGCAGATGTGGGGACTACATAAATGGATGACTTTTAAAAACAAGCAGATGCTGACACTTTGTGTTCTTGGAGAATGCTCAACAAAGGATGGCCTCAATAGGTAATGGTTTTCATAATCACAGGATAGAAGAATCTATTCTGCTGCATAATTAACCTACTTCTACAGTCAGGTCTGTTGTTACCTAGAGGACTCATGAGCAAATTACCCTGAAAGTGGAAATGTAGATACTAAGTGAACTTGTCATTGTCAACTTCTCTTCAAGGCTAATTTGGTTACACCTGTTGTTTGTTACCAGGTAGAGCAAATACAAATGCCAAGACCAATATGCAGCCATGAAACTCTTTATGGACCATTGTTCCTATAGAAGATCATGTCACAGTATTTGCATCCACTCAGTTCACTACCATCATAATAGGGTAGCATCTATTTCTATTAAAATAACCACTCACTCTGGACACAGAGTTGCCTTCAACCAATGTAAGGAAAAACTAATAGTTATTACATGATACTACACTAATAGATACAAGGACAAGAATTGTACAGAGACATCTTAATTTACATAAGCATACATATTGTATAAGGTCACATCCTTGAAATAACATTCTATTGGCTGGTTATCTATCTATCTATCTATCTATCTATCTATCTATCTATCTATCTATCTGTCTATCTACCTACCTACCATCTATCTATATATCCATCTAACTAATCTATTTATATATCTATGTATCTAGTTATCTAGTTATATCTACTTAGCTATCTAGTTATCTTGTATCTGTTATCATAGTATATATGTCTGTTTCCTTTATTGAATCTTAACTGATGGCGTTTATAAATATAAATGAGTTCAAATAAATTAATTTTTATTAATTCAACCCTTAAAAAAAGTGAGAATTGCTTTTGGAAAAAAGCTTTGGGTTAAGTTACTACTAAGGTCAGATTATCCAAAAGAACAGATGTTTACCCAGGAGCTACCAGCACATGTTTACCAATGAAATGATATACATTAACTTAACAGCCCTGCAACTTTATTTGTTAAAGAGTAAAGATACTGCAGTGTAATTCTAATTAGGCTGATGGTACTAACCCTTAGGAAAATGTGTTCCAAGTCTTAAAAATATGTCTACTTGTTGGACCTTTAATACTTTTCATTTTATATTGAGGATTGCTTTTTATGAAGTAATTGATGGAAAGAGACAACATAGTGACTGTTTAATAGAAAGAATAAAATAAAAATGATTTTATTGAGGAGGATTATTTCCCCTATTAAACTGTATGCTAATATACTTTGGGCTAAGTGAGATTATGTATATTAGATTTTAGGTCTGTAAATGATATAGGTGTGGTCAATTATAATTACTGGATAAGCTAGACTTTCCTAAAATCCTAATGATGTAAAGAGCTGTTTTAGCACTTCTCTAAGTGTGCATGCAGCTGTGTACCCTCATGAGGAGGCTGGAAGAGGAGCTCAAATGTCATTCTCAGAAACGCTGTCCATCTCCTTTGATATAGGGCTTTCCTTGGCTTTGAGCTCACTAACCAGGCTAAACTGGCTGGCTAGCAAGCCCAGTTGTGGAATTACAAATGTATACTATCAAACCCTGTGTGTTTACATGGGGTCTGGGGATCAACCTCGGGTCCTTGTGCTTGCAAGGCAAGCACTTACCAACAGAGCAATCCCCATAGCCTTTTTAAGGAGTTTTAATCTACAGTTTGTAGTGTCAGTAAATGCTGAGATGCATGCAGTTTTCCTAACAAAACTCACTGACCATTAAAACAGTACATACTGGATATTTAATAGCCTCATAGCCCTCACTTCAGGATGTTCTTTGTTATAATAAATAAACGAGGGCATCTAATTTCATCTCAGCTTCACAGCCACTTTGCAGACCCAGTTATTTTAACTGAAAATTCATGAAAACAACTTATTTTTGTCATTTAACACATTAATGCTCAATTTGCAGACACCTAGTTTTACGGGTTTCTAGAGCGTTTCTGCTCAAAAGAGGAGCAACGTTGTATATGCTACATTCATCCTCACTCTTTAGTGAGAGGACTTTCCAACCAATCAGCCAACTCTGTGATTAGCATCGTGTGGTGAATAGCAAAGTGTGTACAGGAGATAAGACGCTGGGAGCTTTGGATACATCGACACTTATGATCACAATATATATCCCTCTTTCTTTCATAGGCTCCTTGAGTCAATGAAAGTGTCAAAGCTCACTAGCCTCTGGATGATACAACCAACAGGATTTCATTGTCAAAGAATGCCAGAAAGCCTGCTAACCTGCAGGAATTTCAACTCCAGAACCCTATTTTCAATAAGAGTTATAGCATATTTTTTTTCATAAACCTCCTTACCATATGTCTTTGAATACTGTATCCCCGGGTATTTTCTTTCCACTTCAATTCTGAGGAACAAATATATTTTTTTTATTTGGTTGGTTGGTTTTCACTCCAAGTTATTTTCACAGCAGTGAGCTGCTTTGGTTGTTGACAAAAGTAGTTGCTGCTCTGAAAGAGGCATGAAAGCCTTATTTGCTGAAAGAGAAAGCAAGAGTGTGTATAGACTTAGCAACAATGCCTGAGTGATTTGATATGAAGGAAATTTAGCTGTAAATTGCAGGAGCTGAACTTCCTGAGGCAGCCATAATGTGTTCCACTAACTTCTGTCTTCTACTGACCATCTTCTTCCCTGCCCCTTTACCTGATTTAGGAATGATGTCAGAGAAATTAAATCCTACATACATACAAATGGGAACAGGGTCACAAAGCTGTTCAGATTCTGAAGCTAGTCTCAGTTTGGAGATTGCTGAAGCCACTGCGGGCAAATTCCAAGCTTGGCTAACATGTACATTTTAAACCATTGTTTGTTTGTTTGTTGTATGCATGCATTTAGTTATTTAACATGTATAGTGTTTCAACAGCACAAATGTCTGTGCATCATAAGCATTCAGTGCCCATAGAAAGGCAGGAGCTACAGATAGTTTGTGAGCTGTCATGTGGGTGATAGATATCAAACCCAGGTCCCTGAAAGAGAAACTAATGCTCTTAAGAATGGAGCCCCACCTCTGCAAATTTTTTAAGGACCCAGAGGGTGATTTTATCAGCATGAAGAATGTAAAATACATTTGGAAATTAAATTGTTAAAAATTATTGCTTTCTGATATATTTTATAGCTTATCCATGCTGAGCAATGTTTACAAAAAAGATTACAATGGAGAGAAAATATGGCAAAATGTTTTTTTTCCCCAAGATTATGTTGGTAATTAGAATATCATGAGGCTGGTGAATAATTTGAAGGAGAGTTGCCAGTTCTACTGCGTCTGGTCACATTACTGAGCAGTGAGGTGCGGTTGCATTTATTTAAGTTACTAATTGAAATCGCAACTGCCGCCAGATAAAATATATATCACATGACAGCTTAATGGTCAAAGTCATTCTCTGAGGGATATAAGAGGGAATTTTAAAGAAATAACATTCGAGTTGTCTTTTTCTCACCAATGAAATATGAATGTAATATAGCATGAAAAATGAGTAAAGACAAGATGATTTTGCTGTAGAGAGAACAAAAAGATATTTCTGCCTCATTGGAACCCATTTGCCTGTTTGAAATCACAGTGATCTTCTGGGAATTCACCAAATCGAAGACATTTCTGAGCAGCAAACATCCTCTTTTCCGTTTTATATTGCCATTTAAAAGATTGCTTGCCTCTGAATTTACTCAGTTCAAATATTTAATAAATGGATTGTGAAACTGTGCTAAAAGTCTTCCTTTGTGTCCAAGAGTAATTAGTGGTGTTTGGTGTGCTTCTTCAGAACATGGTGTAAAGCCCAACCCTCAGACTTCACGGTGCTGCAAGTCAGTAGATGACCCTGGGCAAATGTCTTGGTCTTTCTGTCCTTGTCCTCTTTGTCTGAATAGTGGGACTAAAGCAACCAGCTCTATTCATAAAGTTGCACAAATGTTAGTGATGTATTACATAAAATGCTTAGCACAATGTCTGGCACATAATAAAAGCTCAATAAATGTTTGCTATTTTTAAAGTTGCAAGCTTTTACAACCTTGCAATATTTGTAGTGAGCTTATCAGATTTAAATCTATAATTGGTTGGGTTGTTTTTTTATGTAGAGCAAAGATCCACAATTTTAGGTACACTATGACCACGTAAAGGAGTTTCAGACAGAGTCATATAAGATGGAAAGGGACTTCTGGAATTATGCAGAAAGGTAGATCTGCTGACAATCCGAAGCCAGGTGGAGACAGTGGAGATACAGCTAAGCAGGAACTCCCTTTAATGGCAAGCAAGGAGTTGAGAGATTGAAATTAAGACACAGGAGAAATAGATGCAGACTCTCCAAGGGCATATAAGGAAGAATGCTACACTGATCTTCATGAATATTAAATTAGGATCTAGAAGAATTCAGATGGCGAATCTTAATTGTGAACTTGATAGGAATTAGAATCACCTAAGATGCACCTTTGAGTATGCCTGTGATACTATTTCCAGGCAGGTCTGCCTGAAGTTAAAGGTACATTCAAGGTATGGGCTTGGGTTCTTGGGCTGGGGTCTAAGACTAAATAAGGAGACAAGACAAGCTAGGCACCAGCATTCATTTCTCTTTGTCATGTGACTGGGCACATGATAAAACGACTGCCTCAGTCTTCTGTCACCATCATCTTCTTCATGCCATGGTAGACTATTTCTTCCAATTGTAAGCCAAAATAAACCTGCTTTCTCTTAATTACTTCATATAAGGCATTTTATTACAGTAATTCTTAAACACCAGCAAAAGAGCCATCAGGTAGTTTTTGAAGGGGGTATACAAGTACTGGATATAGAACAAAGGTCAGATGAGACATGCCAAGTTCCAAGGGGCATTTGGAGGGTATAATTTACCTAGTCACAGGCTGTGTGCCAGAATGTAACTCACGAGGATTAGACAAACGAGTGTGTAGGCAGAGAGAATGAACTGGAACTCAGAAGCATCTCCTTTCTGATGATTCGTGCATTGTTCAAAAATGTTGTTTACCAGGTATATTGTGTAAGTCAATGCTCTAAAGAGTAATCTGTCTGTCACAGGGCTTAGTTTCCAGTGGTCCTGAGATAGATTGTCAAGGAGACCACTAGTCCATGACCAAGCCAGACAAATAAAGAAGGGCTATGATGCCAGAAACGTGAGTCATGGTGTCAACGGGCTAGTATTTCCCTTGCAGGGTCTTAGCCTTACACAACTGCCAATTTCACAGAAAGTAAGTCTTCTGATTCCAATCACTTGACCACACTACTTTAGGAGGAAGATGCAGAGAAATTATGCTTTTATTTGCATCCTATAAAAGTTGCCCTATGTTAAATCATTTAATTTTTTATAAGTTAATTGTGTTTGAATATTGTTATTGTTTGAGTAGTAAATGCCTCCTATTGGTCTTTGACATAACATTCCCCAGGTGGTGATACTATGAGGAGGACCAGGAGACCTTAGAGACTCTGGCCTAGTTAACAGAAGTAGGTCATTGGGGCCAGGGCTGGATGACACCATTGTCTGTTTCTCATCTAGTTTCCATTTCCCTTCCTCCTGATTCTTTTTTTTTTTTTAGGTATTTTCCTCATTTACATTTCCAATGCTATCCCAAAAGTCCCCCATACCCCCCACTCCCCTACCCACCCACTCCCACTTCTTTGCCCTGGCGTTCCCCTGTACTGAGGCATATAAAGTTTGCAAGACAAACAGGCCTCTCTTTCCAATGATGGCCAACTAGGCCATCTTTTGATACATATGCAGCTAGAGTCAAGAGCTCCGGGGTACAAATTAGTTCATAATGTTGTTCCACCTATAGGGTTGCAGATCCCTTTAGCTCCTTGGGTACTTTCTCTAGCTCCTCCATTGGGAGGTGTGAAGAGTCACCAGCTCATGCTCCTGATACTCTGGCCTGACCAGCTTCCACTGCTTCTCTTTACACACCAATGTGGACTCATGTCCTTTGAAAACATGAGTCCAATAAACCTGCCCTCTCTGTAGCAGTCTGTCAGACATTTGTTAACGATGATGAGGAATGTAGCAAATCCAAATTCTATCATTAGTAATGCATTAAAATAAAATGTGTTTAATTTACTTTTTCCATCCTACCCATAAACTTTCCCATAAGCATCAATTAGAGTCAGTACAGTGGGAAACTTGTGGATTTTGCCTGAGTAAATCAGTGAGTACTGCATTTACAACACTAAAGAAAAAATATAGCAACATGTCTTTTTAATTGACACTTATAAAATAGATACAAGTGAGTGAGGGTTCACGTTTTTCTGAGTTCGTTTTAATTGACTATTTTTTCCCCACGAACACTTTCTCATTTGTCTACTTTCCCAGTTCTTGCTCCAAAATAATTTTGAAAATAAGCTGTTCTAACAGGAGATATAAGGAACAAATATTACTTCATTCATTCATTCATTCATTCATTCATTCATTCATTCATTATCTTCTACCAGTCTTCTGAGGAACATGGCCTTCCAATTTCTGGTTCTGTAATCCTAAGAGATACTTCTGCAGAGATGAGAATCATGATTCTAACATGGGAAACTAACATTTTCATCTCGACAGGATGAGGAGTCACCTCCAATACAATCATCTGGACATCTCTGTAAGGGAATTTCTAGGTTGGGCTAACCAAGGTGAGAAGATGCAGCATAAATGTCAGTGGTTCTACTCCTTGGACTGTAGTCCTGAATGAAACAAAGGGAAACAGTAGCATTTCTTGCTTCCTGACTGCAGATGTGATACGACCAACTGCCTCACTCCTGTTGCTATGATGTACTGGATGCCCAAGCCGTGAGTCAAAGGAGAACTTCTCTTCCTTAAGAGGTCCCTTCTCATCTTACTTTTAGAAAACTTCATTGGTGTTTTTAGCTTTGGTCAGTGAACTTCATTTGCTAAATGTATTACCCAATAATATTCTATTTTATATTTTGACTCTTAATATTTGCACATATGGAACTGCTATATGTCGGTCGATGATGCTTAAAGCCTATATATTTAAATGACAGTTTTGGGTTGGTTTTAGATATTTGACCAGCCTTCCTAGTGAGAGTTAGCATTTCTTTCATTTTAGAGCATGGTGTATTTACAGTTAAGGAGCATGACAGCTGGGATCCTGTTTTCTGTGTTATGGAGGATCCCTGAGATCTCAGAAATCTCATATGTGAAATGATGCTGGATCCTGAGGAGGCTTTTAGTGCTCAGTAAGCATTTTGATGTTGCGGTCCATGGTGCTGGACCCCAGTGAAGATGGACAATCTTCACCTTACGCTGCTCTGTGTCTTTAGGCCTTTAGGAGGAATCAAATACATTTTTAACATTCAACACTTCTAAATTGTTAAACTCTATAAAAGCAGATAGAATCTTTATTAAATATAGGTTTGGGTGCAGGGTAGATAAGAAAAGTCTAATTTGAGAGTAAAATGGTAATAAGGTGACCGAAATTCCCCTATACCCTCCCCCTGCCCTGCTCCCCAACCCACCCACTCCTGCTTCCTGGCCCTGGCATTCCCCTGTACTGGGGCATATCATCTTCGCAAGACCAAGGGCCTCTCCTCCCAGTAATGGCTGACTAGGCCATCTTCTGCTACATATGCAGCTAGAGACACGAGCTCTGGGGGTACTGGTTAGTTCATATTGTTGTTCCTCATATAAGGTTGCAGAACCCTTCAGTTCCTTGGGTACTTTCTCTAGCTCCTCCATTGGGGGCCTTGTGTTCCATCAAATAGATGACTTTGAACATCCACTTCTGTATTTGCCTGGCATAGCCTCACAAGAGACAGCTATATCAGGGTCCTATCAGCAAAATCTTGCTGGCAATGTAAATAAAGTAAATATCTATTAAAAAAAAAAAGAATGAATTGGAAAATAAATAAATAAATAAATAAATAGATAAATAAAGTTAAATAAAAATTTTAAAAAGAATTAATTTAAAGAGGAAAACAAGGGATAAGGTGACAGTGTATGGAGAGACTTTGACTGCATAAAATTTCGTGAAAACTTTCTTTTCTGACCTGGAATTGAGGCAAGCATTGTAACTACCATGAGGCTATGTAATCTGCAAGGCTTTTCTTAGAGTCTCTAAACTTGGGGGGGTAAGGTTTGGCACTTTTAGAAACCTCATGTTGTCTTCAGTTGTCACAGGAGATTATACAGGTTCTGGTACAAATTGTGCTGTGCTACAGTCAATTTAGCTACCAGAACCCTGTGGACACTGACAGCCACACTTTGTCCCTCTGTGTTGTCTGTGGTCTCTGAGACATGTAGAAGAAAGATGACATCTCATATTTATACCACCACCACTCATCAAGTCCAAGGTTTCTTGTATTTTCTTTCTCTCTTCTTCGAATGTTCTGCTGTGTTATTTCAACCTATTAAGATATTTCTGCTCATGTATCAGCAATATATTTCCAGTACAGCTCTTATTAAATATTTATAAAATACTTACAAAAGCAAATGCATTCTATTTTTCTATACATAGTTATTAGATATTTTCTTGGTATATATTAAATGATAGGCACTTTTTTAAGTTACGAGAGTAAAGTCCTAAACTTATGCTAATGTTCTTGAAGGAGGGAGATTAAAACTCATATTCCAACTATGTTTGAGAAGACTGACATATTTTATGTTTCTTAATTATCTTTAAAGTTCCCAATTGCATTACTGTTGAAAAGACTCAATTTACTATGTGCTGATGAAAGAATAAAAGAACCTCCCAGACAACTGCTATTTCAGATGAGAAAGTATTTCACTCCTTTGTGCTGTCAGAATATAAAACTTTCATGTGAAGGGCGGTTTTGACCTTCTTTTGTTCTGTTCAAAGTCATAGCATCTTCAGGTCAAGATTGACATTCAATACAAGTATAAAATATTAATTTAGTAAAAAAATTCAGTTCAAAGATTCTCTGTATTTATTAATTGGCAATGTCTTTACCTCTTTGTCTCTTAAAATATTTTACAATATACGAATGCAATCTCAAAATGAGCTTGACAAAATTGATCCATCTCCTGAGGTTTTTATTAGCCTACTGAGATTTTACTTTAACCCTTCTCCCAAATTTCCTGTTCTTTCTCTGAAGGATCACTTCATTCAAAATCTTATTCTGTACCCTTTCTGACCTTTTCGACTATGTGACTTTTGGAACTACTGTGGAGAGGCCAGTCAATTGATCGTAGCCTGAAGGAAAGACTGTTGCATGCTTTGTTCATCTGAACAGGATCACGGGTGGAAAGCCTGCCCCCTCTTACATTTACATGCTGTTCAATCTTTCACAATCACAAGGTTTTGTAACCTATTTGCATACCTCACATACTTTTTGTATGTGTGTGCATGTGTGGGAGCATGTGGATGAATGTGTGGGAACACATGGATGCAGTTGTGGGAGCAACACATGGGTGCAGTTGTGGGAGCATGTGGATGAATGTGTGGGAACACATGGATGCAATTGTGGGAGCAACACATGGATGAAGTTGTGGGAGCATGTGGATGAATGTGTGGGAACACATGGGTGCAGTTGTGAGAGCATGTGGATGAATGTGTGGGAACACATGGATGCAGTTGTGGGAGCATGTGGTTGTACATTTCTATGGAAGCCAAAAGTGAAGCTTACCTGTTGCTCCTCAGATAGCAGCCAGCTTACTTTTGAAGATATGGTATTGTATTTCTCCCAAACTCTGTCTCTGTCTCTGTCTCTCAGTGTGTGTGTGTGTATATATATATATATGTGTGTGTGTGTGTGTGTGTGTGTGTGTGTGTGTGTGTGTGTATTGTATGTATATATGTTTATCGTTGTTTATAATTTTTAAAAATATTGTCTAGATGGGAGTATACAGATCTGTGTAAACAAGTCACAGGTCTAAAGTCATGGTGTATCATTATCTCCTAGTCCCCATTGCTCTTTATTTAACTGAACCTTTCTCAGCAGTCACTTGTATAGTCTTTGCTTGACCTCTCATCTTGCCAGATATCCTAAGCATTGATATGATATATCAACTTGTACACACTAACTTGATTAAATTTTATTTAGTTCTTCCAATTTTACATTAAAATCTTTTATTTTGTGTCTTCTCAGTAGTAGTAGTAGCTGCAGTAAATTTAAAATTTTCAAATTCATTCTCTGAAAATTTCATGTAAACAATGTAATTTGATCATATCAACACCCCACTTCTCTCCAACTCCTCATAGACTATCAAAATCATGATTCTTTTCCAACATCATATAGTTTTTTTAACATACTAACTTCAGTAAGTACTGTTCATAAATGCATGGGTGTAGAACCATTTAAAATTTTTAAACTTCAGAAATAGCCTAACTTCCATCCACATCATACATGCTGTGGTGGTTTGATTGAGAATGGTTTGTATAGGCTCCTCTATTCAAATGCTTGGTCCCTAGTTGGTAGCCTGTTTGAGGAAGGATTAGAAGGTGTGGCCTTCTTTGGGGACACGTGTGACTGTGGACTGGCTGTAAGATTTCAAAAACCCATGCCAGGCTTAGTCTTTCTTGTTCCCTGGCTCCAACTTGTAGATCAGATGCAAGCTCTCAGTTACTGCTCCACGGCAATGCTTATGTGCCTACTGCTATGCTCTCTACCATGACAGTTATGGACTAAAGAGTGTTAGTAACACTCCTGTTCAATTCTTTCTTTTATAATTTACGTTGAACATGGTGTCTCTTCACTGCAATAGAAAAGTAACTAAGATAAATGCACATCTAACTTACTCTTCCTAACTATTTCACAGAATGCTCACTGTGCAACCATCCACAATCAATTATCCACTCTTACATCCAGGTAGTCTTATGTGTGTACCATAACTCCTTGGTTCTTTGGAGGAGAAGTGAGAGAAAACTGTGTATAAAGATGTTTTAGGAGCTGGGCTGTCTGTATGCATGTATTATTGTGTTCTTTGTAGCATATACTTTTGAATGTTGCTGTTTTAGCTCTACTATTCTGTGCCTGTTTCACAGGGGAAAAAAAGACACCTCTCCAGAGATATCTGTTGGTCATTAATTTTCCAGTGAGGAATTTTATTTCACTCCTATGGCATACCAAAGCATTGGATTTCAATAAAGACATGTAGCAACCTGTGCTAATTTCATTTTCAGGAGCTGAGAATCTAGAGCTATTTTTAGAGATATACGCTTGTTTCGGTGTGAAGATATTGTTGGGCATCTGGGAAAGGCAAGAATGAGATCATACTTTCACTGGGCACATTGAACATACGCAATGCTGAACTGCTATCTACGCTAAATAAATATTTGGGCTATTAACCACATTAAGAGCCACAAACCTCACAGGAAAGAATTAATGGCTCTACAAATGACCAAAGATTTATTTGAAGTTCTGAGGAAAATTTTTCTCTGGGGGAAAAAATATGTACACTATTGCAGCAGCAATATGTTTTCTGGTCATGTTCCCACCTTCCAAGTAATGTTTGATCTTTGTGATTTCTTTTTTTCTCTTTGATCTCACTCTTTAAAATACATCCTTCCTCTTGGTATGTGTGGGTGGGGCAGGATTTGACGTACAAGCATTCATC
Organism: Mus musculus; assembly: GCF_000001635.26. NCBI lineage: Eukaryota > Metazoa > Chordata > Mammalia > Rodentia > Muridae > Mus > Mus musculus. The sequence goes on from NC_000069.6 coordinate 110,194,184, forward strand.
CTTCTTTCTTGGTAAGTCCTTCTAGACCACTGAAATATGACTCAGGACCTTCCATTGTAAAACAAGAACAAAAAACATGCAAACAAAACCAATGTGGAATAAACAAACTTTCCCTGACCCTCTATCTCACCTCAGTTAATATCTTACATTCTTCTCAACAAGAATTTTTGCAAACAGATGTTTTGCCTTCCCAGTGCAACCCACCCTTAACATTCCACTGGAACTAATGCTCTCCTGGGGGCTAAATTCAACACGTTTTCTTTTTTGTTCTACTTTTTCTCCTGTCAGCAAATGACATGTAAACAACCCCTTCCATCACTTCTTGGCCTTTTGGCTAAGATCAAGTGTAAACAACCTGTACCACCTCAAAATTCTCTGAACTTCTGTCTTGCTTGATTTTAATTTCTAAGTCTCCAGGAAATGGTTCTGTATCCTTGGCTCATAACATGCCAACTTTGAAATGCCCTTTAGCTCTATTAAAAGCCCCTGTCTCTTCCCCTCTCTTTCTCCCCCTCTCTTCCCTCCTTCCCTCTTACCCCTCTTGCCCTCCTGCTCTCCTTTGCTAAGCAATTACACGACTTCATCAAGCATTAATTTATCAGAAATCTTATAATCTAAATCTTCAGTACAGATGTCTTTGCTAACTCCATCATAACCCACACCTTGAACTCCTTAGATAGTCTATGGATATCTCAGATTAAATGTGGTCCAACTGTACTTATGACTCTCTAAGCTTTCCTTCCTTCTTGGACCATATCCCTACTTACATTTTATACTTTGACAATTTCACACATATAATGAATTTTGGCCATTTTCTTCTTTGCAATTTCTCTTCTGTTAACCCTTCCATTGCCATCTGAAACCCTTCTTCCCAACAAATCTCCTTTCTACTTTCAGGGAGTTTGTTTGTTTGTTTTGTTTGTTTTGTGCATGTTTGTGTGTTGGGGGAACTTGCTGAATTTAGTAAACTTTCTGTATGAGTATGGATATAGCATTACTTACTAGAGAGTGGAAGACTAATCATGAGTGGTTACATCACTGAAGAAAATAATATCTGTTTCCCCAGTAACCATTAGCTGAAAATAGTTCCTTGAGGATTTGGGTTTCATGAGCCCATCTTTAGTGTTGATGGGCCTAATTTTAAGCTGGTCTTATGTGGGTAGTCCTAGTCACAGCATGTACAGAACACAGTGTTCTATAGCATTTCATATCCATTGATATATATATATATATATATATTTCTACCTCCTCTTCTACCAAGTTCTCTGTGCCTTGGAGGGGAAGATTTAGTTGTCAGGTTTCAGGCTGAGTATTCAATAGCTACTTATATTCATCATGTTGGCCAATTACTACCCTTGAATTTATCATGGCCCCACTGCAACAAGAAGCTCTGAGAAAGGCTGAGAATTGCACGAGAATTTTATCTATTGGGATAAAAATGCATATTTGAAAGGTGGTTTAACAGCATATCCATTTAGCATAGCAACAACAATAGATTAATCTTGTAATTATTTTTCTTATTGATTTTACATACTGCAAAATGCGTTTCAAATGAACAAAAACACAATAGTCATTCTCCTGACATAGTGCCATATATCTTTAGTATTCAAGAATATTGGGTGAATAAATGAATGAATGAATGAATGCTTCCAGGAAGAAATTCACCCTTTGAGAGTCACTCATGTATAATCTCAAGAAAGCGTTTAGTGAGCTTTCGATCATCTGTCTGCTTGACTATCTATCTATCTATCTATCTATCTATCTATCTGTCTGTCTATCTATCTAAAACTCTAGATTTTTATTCCCCTCCTGGTCAACCATCCGACTGTTCCACATCCCATACCTTCTCCCCGCAGCCCTGTCTCCACAAGGATGTCTCCACCCCCATTTCCACTCAACCATAACTCTAAATTCCCTGGGGCCTTCAGTCTTTTGAGGGTTAGGTGCATCTCTGACTAAACCCAGACCCGACAGTCCTCTGCTGTTTATGTGTTGGGGGCCTCATATCAGCTGGTGTATGCTGCCTGGTCAGTGTTCCAGTATCTGAGAGATCTCAGTGGTCCAGGTTAGTTGAGACTGCTGGACCTCTAACAGGATCACCATTTTCCTCAGCTTCTTCCAACTTTTCCCTAATTCAACAATGGGGGTCAGCAGCTTCTGTCCATTGGTTGGGTGCAAATCTCTGCATCTGACTCTTTCAGCTGCTCGACGAGTCTTTTGGAATGTGGTCATGCTAGGTCCCTTTTTGTGAACACCCTACAGCCTCAGTAATAGTGTCAGGCCTTGGGACCTCCCCTTGATCTGGATCCCACTTTGGGCCCATCACTGCACCTTCTTTTCCTCAGGCTTATCTCCATTTCCATCCCTGCCGTTCTTTCAGACAGGAACAATTTATGGTTTTTACTGTGGTATAGAAACCCCATCCCTCACTTGATGCCCTGTCTTTCTGCTGGAGGTGGGCTCTACAAGTTCCCTCTCCCCAATGTAGGGCATTTCATCTAAGGTCCCTCTCTTTGAGTCCCAAGAGTTTCTCACTTCCCAGGTCTCTGGTACATTCTGGAGTGTTTCCCCAACCTCCTACCTCCCAAGGTTGCATGTTTCCATTCTTTCTGCTGGCTCTCAGGGATTTCAGTCCTTTTCTCCCACCTAAAACCAGATCATGTTCCCCTCTCTACCCTCCCCCCCATCCCCTTTCCCTACCTGGTCCCTCCCTCCTCCCTTGTGGTTGCTCTCTTCTCTGTCACAGGTGGGACTGAGGCATCCTCACTTAGGCCCTTCAGCTTGTTGACCTTTCTGGCCTAGCAATCCTACTCTTTATATTCCAGACACTCTCCCAAATTTTTCTTTATTAACCTTGTAGAACAGGGTAAAAATGTTCTCAGGATCTACCACTGCTCAGGTCTCTGTCAGAACTCACAGCATTGATTTCAGTTCACCTTGTTTAGCTAGAATTCTGGATCTGCCACCAAATAACTGTACAACTTGTCATGGTCTCTCTGTCTCAGTCTCCCCCTGTGTAAAAAGGGGATGGGTGTGATTCTCACAACATAATTTATTATGAAGATTAGATGACAATACACAGTAGGCTTAATAAATGTTACCATTTATTAATAATTCTGTAGACTATTTTGTATATTCTAGAATACACTGTTTTTCAATGAATGATAAGGCAAATTGCCTAAGGCAGCAGAGGAAGAGAATGAGAAATGAAATTACAATTTAAATTAATCCATTTATTCTTTCATATAAAATATGTATTTATGTACCTATTTCTAGGTTTATTCCAATTCATCTTCCACACTGGAAATAAAATTGTATTGTAAAATGCAAGCTTTCTTGTTATTTCCCTAATGAAATTTTTTCCAATGATTCCTTATCACCTATAGGAAAAAATAGTGTAAAAGCTTTAGCAGCAGAGACATTGATCCATGCCAGCCTTCCTGAATCTCTTTCTTGGATCCTTTGCTCCATCCAACTACATCCATGCTTCAGCCAGTCTAATCATGACAAAAATGAAGTCCATCTGAAGCCTAACAAGACAAGGAAAATTATTTTGTGAATTGACTGTTGTGTCCCATATTCATCAAAAGCATGGTATTTTCATTATTGGCTAATATTGGTAACTGACATCTTTAAATTCTGGAATGCCTTGCTGAGCAGTGGAGAAGAAGCAATTCTAAATTAAAGACTGCATTTACTACAGTTCGACATAGAGGAAGAATATACATGCATGTTTAGCATGGTGTTTGGCTTCCATGATGTATCCAAGACTAAAAGTATCTCAAGGAATGATACTTCTGTAGAGATCAGTATAGCAGATTCAGGGTAAATAAATCCATTTCCACTGTGCAAACTTCAGGGATGTGGCTTGTTCAGTTGTTTGTTTACTGTGTAATTGGTTTTATTTATCACTTAAATGAAATATTGTCAAAAGCATACATGTTCAATTTTACTATTGATTGCATCTGGTTATGTTTAAACAAAAATGAGCATGAATAATCCTTGTATAAAATGTATGCAAACATTAAAAATAGATCAAAGTTCTATATGAATGAGAGGTAGTCTAATATTCCTGAGTTCTTGCAAGTAGGGAGGTAGGCATAGTGCTTCAGTGAGGATTTTAAAGCATTTCAAGAAAATATGTGCTTGGTAGATTTATTAGCTATGTGCTAAGTATAGGAGGAAGTCATATTTCTATTAATTTGTCATTTAATTTTCTCCCAGAATTAGCTGATTCGTGTGTACAATCCCTCACCTCTCCTGCCTTCAGTTAAAAACAAGAGAGCTTGTTTGTTATAAGTTGCATCAGCTTTGATACAATTTTCTTTAAAGACCAGTCAGAACTTGTTTGGTCTCAAAACAAGATTAAAGAAAGAAAACTCCCCAAACTTCTTTAACTTTCATCGTCATTTGTAGGTTCTTCAGAAGTCTTGAGTTTACCTTTAACATATAAATGCTTGATTAACGCACTAATACTAATTTAGCAGTGAACTCAGAAACTGAGACTCTACTGTACACCTGGGTTTCTGAAGTTACAATCATACCTCTGAGTGTGAAGTCAACAAACTATCTGCAGGAAAGTATAGTCTTCTGAGTGCAAACCCCATTATGCTTCCCTCACACTGGGAAGATCTACAGCTACAAACCGATTTTATCAGTGTACAACACATACAGGAGTGCATTTGTGACTCATGGGAAGCCATGAGAAACAGATACTAACTTTTCTCTTGACGTGTTTGCATATCTTAAAAGACTGACAGTTTGAGGTATAAGGTCTTATGGGAGGAATAATCAGAATATGCCTTGACTTTACTATTTATAAATTTATCTCCATTCTACATCATAAATATGTATATATATGCATATATTATAGAAATATTCTCCACTCATATTATTACTAATAATATTGTTGTTTTTGCTATTGTTTTTATTGTTTATTAGAAGAACTGTATTAGGGAGTCTGAATTGATGGCTAGTAGGTAAATGGGGCTGAGGTTGGTTTCTCAATTCCCATGTTAGACAGTTCACAAGTAACCCCAACTCCAGGGGCTGATACTATATTCTGACAACTAAAAATATCTACATGGATGCACACATATAGATCATTTTTGAAGACCAGTCAGAGCTTGTTTGATCTCAAAACAAGATTAAAGAAAGAAAGCTCCTCAAACTTCTTTAACTTTTATCATTATTTCATAAGTTCCTCAGAAGTCTTGAGTTTATATACACATATATACATGTATGTGTACGTGTGTGTACACTCACATATACATATTCTAAAAGACTTAACCTCAAGGTCAGTTTGATAATTGAGTAAAAACTCTTGCTGATGACCCTTGAGTTTGATTCCTGAGTTATCTTTTGACTTCCCCACACATACCATGGTGCATGCTCTTACCTTCTACATAAATAAATGACGTATTAAAAACTTTAAAACTTTAATATGAGAGCATAAACTCTCCATTACTCAAATACAGTTTTCTGTTATGTCTTTCTTCTTTGAATGGTGGTCAAAGAGACATTCTAAAACTCCCAGGATCATAGGAGGACACAACATCTGCCCCAACACCGAGCGTAACTGAGACCAGCAGGACCCAGGCACCCAGGAACTCGGCCAACCTGTGGCACAGGTTTCTTCTGGCCTGAGCCGGTGTCCTGAGCAGACCTCGGGCACAAACTCTGAAGCCAGTCCCACAACTCCCAGAGAAAGATCCACTTTCATGAGCTCTAAAATGCCCAGAATCATAGGATTAAAGGTGTCCTGAGCAGACATTGGGCACTAACTTCACAGCCAATCCCACAGCACCCAGAAGAAGCTCCACTCCCAGGTGCTCTAACACACCCAGGACCACAGGATCTCAGGGTCCCAGAGATAACTTGACTCCCAGGAGCTCTGACACACCCAGGAACTCAGGATCCCAGGATCCCAGAATCAGGATCACAGAGACAGCTGAATTCTGAGGAGTTCAGATACAACTAGGATCACAGGAAGGACAGGCTCCAGTCAGATTTGGAAGGGCAGGTAGCACTAGAGATAATCAGATGGCAGGAGGCAAGCATAAGAACATAAGCAACAGAAACCAAGGTTAATTGGCATCATCAGAGCCCAATTCTCCCACCATAGCAAGTCCTGGATATACCATCATACCAGAAAAGCAAGAGTCGGATCTAAAATCACTTCTCATGATGGTGATAGAGGACTTTAAGAAGGACATAAATAAATACAGAAGAACACAAGTAAACAGCTAGAAGCCCTTAAAGAGGAAACAGAAAAGTCCCTTAAAGAACTACAGGAAAACACAACCAAACAGGTGAAGGAAATGAACAAAACCATCCAAGATCTAAAACTGGAAATAGAAACAATAAAGAAATCACAAAGGGAGACAACCTGGAGTTAGAAAAACTAGGAAAGAGATCAGGAGTCACAGATGCAAGCATCAGCAACAGAATTCAAGAGATAGAAGAGAGGATCTCCATTGCAGATATACCATAGAAAACATTGACACAACAGTTAAAGAAAATGCAAAATGCAAAATGCAAAATGCAAAATTGCTCTGTACTGGCTGGTTTGTGTGTCAACTTGACACAGGCTGGAGTTATCACAGAGAAAGGAGCTTCAGTTGGGGAAATGCCTACACAAGATACAGCTGTAAGGCATTTTCTCAATTAGTGATCAAGTGGGGAAATCCCCTTTTGGGTGGTACCATCTCTGGGTTGGGAGTCTTGGGTTCTATAAGAGAGCAGGCTAAGCAAGTCAGGGAAGGCAAGCCAGTAAAGAGCATCCCTCCATGGCCTCTGCATCAGCTCCTGCTTCCTGACCTGTTTGAGTTCCAGTCCTGACTTCCTTTGGTGATGAACAACACCGTGGAAGAGTAAGTTGAATAAACCCTCTCCTCCCCAACTTCCTTCTTGGTCATGATGTTTGTGCAGGAATAGAAACCCTGACTAAAACAAGCTCCTAACCCAAAACATCCAAGAAATCCAGGATACAATGAGAAGACCAAACCTAAAGATAATAGGTATAGAAGAGAGTGAAGGTTCCCAACTCAAAGGGCCAGTAATTATCTTCAACAAAATTATAGAAGAAAACTTCCTTAAACTAAAGAAAGAGATGCCCATGAATATACAAGAAGCCTACAGAACTCCAAATAGACTGGACCAGAAAAGAAATTCCTCCTGTCAAATAATAATCCAAACACCAAATGCCCAAAACAAAGTAGAATATTAAAAGCAATGAGAGAAGAATGTCAAGTAACATATAAAGGCAGACCTATTAGAATTACACCAGATTTCTCACCAGAGACTATGAAGGCTAGAAGTTCCTGGGCAGATGACATACAGACTCTAAGAGAACACAAATGCCAGCCCAGGCTACTATACCCAGCAAAATTCTCAATTACCATAGATGTAGAAACTAAGATATTCCATGACAAAACCAAATTTACACAATATCTTTAGATAAATCCAGCTCTACAAAGGATAATAAAGGGAAAACACCACCACAAGAAGGAAAACTACACCCTAGAAAAAGCAAGAAAGTAATCTTTCAACAAACCCAAAGAAGATGGCCACACAAATATAATTCTACCTCTAACAACAAAAACAACAGGAAGTAACAATCACTTTTCCTTAATATCTTTTAACATCAATGGACTTAATTCTCTAAAAAAGACATAGACTAGCAGACTGAATATGTAAACAGGGCCCAACATTTTGCTGCATACAGGAAATGTACCTCAGTAACAAAGGCAGACACTCACTATCTCAGAGCAAAAGGTTGGAAAACAATTTTCCAAGCAAATGTGTCCAAAAAACAACCCAGAGTAGTCATTCTAATATCGAATAAAATCAACTTTCAACCAAAAGTTATCAAAAGAGATAAGGAGGAACACTTCATATTGGTCAAAAGAAAAAAAAATCTACCAAGATGAACTCTCAATCCTGACCATCTATGCTCCAAATGCAAGGCCACCCACATTCATAAAAGTAACTTTACTAAAACTCAAACCACACATTGCACCCCACACAATGATAGTGGGAGACTTCAATATCCCACTCTCAAAAATGGACAGATCATGGAAACATAAACTAAACAGGGGCATAGGGAAACTAACACAAGTTATGAACAAAATGATCTAACAGATACTTATAGAACATTTCATCCTAAAGCAAAAGAATGTAACTTCTTCTCAGCACCTCACAGTACCTTCTCCAAAACTGGCCATATAATTGGTCACAAAACAGGCCTCAACAGATACAAGAAGATTTAAATAATCCCATGCACCCTATCAGATCATCACAGACTAAGGCTGGTCTTAAATACCAACAAAAGCAAAGGAAAGCACACATATACATGGAAGCTGAACAACACTCTACTCAATGATAACTTGGTCAAGGAAGAAATAAAATAATAAATTAAAGGCTTTTTAGAATTTAATGAAAAAGAAGACACATCATACCAAAACTTCTGTGATATAATGAAAGCAGTGGTAAGAGGAAAACTCACAGCTCTAAGTGCCCCCACAAAAGAAACTGAAGAGAGCTTACACTAGCAGCTTGACAACACACCTGAAAGCTCTAGAACAAAAAGAAGCAAATACACGCAAGAAGAGTAAACCACAGGAAATAATCAAACTTAGGGCTGAAATCAACCAAATAGAAACAGAAAGAACTATACAAAGAATCCACAAACTAGGAGCTGGTTCTTTGAGAAAATCAACAAGATAGATGAACCCTTAGCTAGACTAACCAGAGGGCACAGAGAGAGTATCCAAATTAATAAAATTAGAAATTAAAAGGAACACATAACAATGAAATATATCTTAAAATAATTATTCTGTTTGTTTAATATTAACTGTTGAAAATCTTAAAATCATGTTCTACAAACATTATCAAATATTATTGATAATTTTTCTCACTGTGCTTGAAATTAACATTTTCTTAATGCTTAACTTCAAAGAGAGTTTGCTATATTGAAAATTTGAAAATATACTTGCTGATTAAAAAAAGAATGGTTGTCAAAATACTTTTGATAAACAGCTTCTAACTTATAGCTTGCCTGGAGGTGCTATACAGAGAGGGAAGATATTAATGGTCTTATAAAGTTCTGGATGCTACATGATAATATATTGAGCCACTTGGCAATATGCACTCACTGGTGCAGGAGTGACATGATAGCTATGGGGACAAACAACCACTTTATGATTTCATATGATGTGTCTCCTAACACTTCAAAGAGCTCAGCTATGGGTGAATCATCTATTTCAACTGCTTCCTATCCAAGGCTCAGGAAAAATCACAGAAGAGTGGGCAGAAAGAATCATCGAGACAGAAGACAATAAGGATAGTTATGAAAGGCTGTCTTTTGGACATGACAGCTGCTGTGTCTTATAGAAACTGGCTATCTACACAAGACTTGTACAATGTCAAGTCAGTCAAAATTTAAATGCAAATTTGAAAGGGGCTCCAGAAGTATCATCCTTGTTGGAGAAGTTATTAACAATGGGTTGGTGACAGTTATTGATGGAGATGAGAGTCACCATTTATTAAAGTTATGACTACTAATATTTTACCCATGGTTCAGTGGATGGCCTCCACCCATGTGCATATAGGCAGCACTAATTGAACTTTTCAATAGCACACACACTCATATATACACACACGCAAATAGAGGACATGAAGTTGAGAGGGAGATGGGTTGGTGTTCACTCATGAGAGTTAGAATTAGCTAATAATTAATGGATATGATCAAAATACATTGTATAAGTGTAAGAAATTTAGATTACAAATATGGTTAAAAAGGAAAGTCTTACTCATATAAACCCTCTAATATCATTCTTGAACTAGTTTGTTTGAACATTGTTATTGAGCACCCTGGTGAATTAGGTATCACCTTCGGCTTTCATCTTTCTCTGAGATGCAGTTTCCCCTTGAGATGCCGTGGGTGTCATTTGTTCTACCTTGATTTTATATCATGGGGGGCATAATTATATATACAGTTACTAGCTAAAAGTGCATCATAATCATATGATACCCTGTCAGAAACATCAGAAAAGTATTCTTGCTATAGAAAAACATCCAAAATCAATGTAGGAAATATCTCAACTGTAAAGTACCTGCCTTGCAACTAGGAAGGCCTGAGTTGGGTCTCTAGCACGTGTAGACGACTGCACAAGTGTTTGTGATCTCATCACTGGGAAGGAGGCATAGGCAGATCTCTGACACTCATTAGTCATCCAGCTTAGCTTACTTGGTAAGTTCCAGGCTGGATGAGAGACTCTGTCTTATAAAAAGAACAGGCAGGGCTGAGGAATGACACCTGAGATCATACTCTGGCCTACACATGGTAGTACACACATGAAACTTCCCCACCACACATATCTACAATGAAGAAAAAATACAGTAAAAACCATTGTAATAAGAACAGCAAGTGCTTTTCAAATTCATCTCTACTTCTTGATGCTTACTATATTTTAATTATCTATTAGTCTTTAATGATTAGCAGAAAAAAATACTAAAAGAAAATTGAGTAAGAGAAAACATTCCCAAGGTCAAACACTTTAAAGGCTAGTCATATGGAAAGCAGAGGTTCTCGGACACTGATTTTGGAAAAGAGAAGACAATGTCTGTGCTCTACAGAACTAGGTGAACCCCCAGAGGCTGTGCTCCAAAACTTATGTCTCCATCACTGAATTGAGCATGAAGATGACATCATTGTGAACTTTCCCTTGTAGTCTCTAATTGTCTCTTCATTGATTCAGGTATGCAACAAGTTCATACCAAGCTTCCAATGAATTGAATTATGTAGTATTTTTATCATATGTCTTTGAAAGCCAGAATTCTTGCCTAATGTGCCTCTCAACAACTTCTCTGCATAAAACTATAAAAGGGTTATCAAAAAGTAATTGTTGCTACACTTGCTATATGCTTGAGTAAATATAAAGAAATAAAAAGTGGAAATGTTTACATTTTTTACATAGTTTAGAGCTACAAATTTCTTGACGACAAGAGGAACTCAACATTCTCTCCTGTGTTGTGTGTTAATTGCGTTTAGAATGCTTTAAAGACGAAATAAACATTGACATCATATCATTTATTTCTATTACAAAATACATATGGGCAAATACCACAGATTAAGTGGATAAAACTAACATGTATTCATTATCTTACAGTTGCCTAGTTCTAAAGTATAGGATGAGTCTCAATAGGTCAAAATTAAGATACCAGCAGGGTGATATTCTTTCTAGATAATAGGGGAGTTTCTTTGCCTGTTTCTTCTAGTTCCAGAGGATGTGCACACACGTTATTTTGTACCATTATCCCTCTGATTAACGATAATAGCCACTTTACTCCACCCTAAATAAAAACCACTATGAGACTCATTTCTATACCCCACTCTGTCATATTAAAAACCCTTATGATCATACTAAGTCTGTTCACATAGTCCAGAATGATTTTATTGCAAGGTCAGTTGATCAGCAACTTAATTCTGGCTATCTAAAGTTTCTTTTTCTATATAACCAAACACATCACAGGGTCAGAGAAGTAGGGTTCAGGTTTCTTTGTGGGATTCATACTCTTTCTATCAGAGATAACACACATAGGATTGAACGTATTCTTCTATACTCCTGTCTGTAGCATATAGACATTCATTGTCTTGTCACCTTTCTATGAAATACTTAGAATTGGAATCCTATGGAGATGAACATCAGAATCAGATGTGAATATCTTAGTTTTGTACCTATGGACATGAGAGCTCGTCTTTCTCAGTTTCAATGTGCCTCCTCAAAATGGCATGGGTTTCAGGACTTCTCTGAGGGCAGACAATATGTAGTTGATGCCCTATTAAAATTATTAATTCATTCTCTGTGTCTTAAAACAATAGAAAAAATGAAGGAGGAAGTTGACTGTCTTTGTTCTTGCTTTTTTGTGTCAATAACAATGCTTAATAAGAATTCTAAAATAATAATAATAATAATAATTCTAAAGATCTATCTGAAACTACCTTAAAACTTTTGTTAAGAAGGGGGATGAGAGTATGCAGGGAAGGAAAAAAATAAAATGGGTTATCTGAGAGGATAGATATCACCCAGTTTTGAGCTTAGAAAAGCATAAGTATTGCTGGGCCAACACAAGAATTATATTTTCTCTTCGTACTCACATGTGAACTCAAGCAGTGATGGCTGCTTATGTACTTACCTTTGAAGGTAAGATTCTAGACAAAGATTCCTGTGCACAGCAATAAAACTTGCAAATGACCTGAGAATTCGACAAGATCTAGATTTAGCAAGGCAGCAGGGTAGTTCTCATATACTTGGACTCAAATATGAAGTGGATGGAATTATGGAAGTAGAGATGGATGGAAAAAATTAGATATTTCAAAGTAAGATTATTTGACATTTCTTCCATTTTAAAGTTTAAAATGTAAGGAGCTGAAAAATATGATGGTTATTATTCAATTTTCAATATGTGTAATTTAACTTGATTACAAACACAATGTGTGCTGAATACAGAGTAATAAATCCACTTATTAATTTGTATAGTTTGTTTCAATGTACTACATACATAAATATTCATGAGAATCAAATGACTATAGGTTTCAGATTTTTCCCTCCGCATGAATACAATCAAGTAAAATTCTCTATGCGTTGGCCGATGTTTCCACAGTTCCTGGTACTGGTTAGTTCTAAGGTACTATTTTCTACCTTTAATAAAACACTAAAGCAACTCTTCCAAAAGGCTCACCTGGTATAATGAGAAATGTATTTGAATGACCCAAAATACACTTATTCCATTTAACCAAAGTGCATATACACTTTGATATTATTTGTTTTAATTTTTCAATGTGTCTGGTATAGTCAACCAATTTGAGCTATTCCAGGATGCGTTCACTTATAAATGCTTTTACAATTCCAAGTGGCTCATAATAGCGTATTCGGAACTATGCAAGCTGATACTCAAAGTGGATGTTAAGACTCATAATACAAATGAAAAGCTGTTACTGCATGAAACTCAAGTCATTTCCTAGAGCATTATACCCCAGCAATTTAAAAGACTTACTCAAAACATGAAGAGAAATTAGAAAATGTGGTGACAACTCCTATGCAAACTTAGATTGCTGAAATCATTTTGAAATTAACCTTCTGGAAAAGATCAGCCAACTAAACACACAAACAATTATGTGTGTGACAATCAATAAACCTTTGACTGTGGAAATAAAGCTACTGAATTACCAATAGCCAGAGAACACTGTCTTCCAATAACAAAGTGAACCCCTTTCATATATATTTTTACGAATGTATTTTAATTGTATTAAGGAAGGGGAGGTATACATTTTTTATATAGATGTATATGGACTCTATGGTGTACCAGTTGATTTGGAATGTGTTGTTATGGATCATGTCATGGTTTTTGGAATGCCATATAGTTTGTTGGCTTTGTTCTACACAGCAAGTTCCTTTATTTGACAACACACAAGTTTACTTAATTTCCTTATGGTGTTCTTTTCTTCTGGAGTGCATTTTTCTACTGATTTATAATAATTGAGACCTTTGTGTATGTCCTTCATCCTACATACTTTTTAGAGAGCTAATAATTGCCAGAGAGCAGCAGAATGACTCTCAGACTGCGTGCATTTCATTCTCCCTACACCTACCCCTGACATTTGGCAATGTCTGGACACACTGTTGATTATAAATCTGAATTGAGAAGCTTCAACTGGGATTAAGTGTGAAGAAATGAAAAGATTTGCTGAATAGCCTTTAATACACACAGTCAGCCCTCTGCAATAAGGCAATATCTAGGAAAAAAAAAACCAAGCAGAGTAGCACACACTTAAAATCCCAGTACACGGGAGGCAGGTGACTGAGTCTGAGGCAAGCTTGGTTTCCATAGGGAGAACCCAGTTTTGTTTTGTTCAGAAAAAGAATATCTAAACAAAAGCATGCCAATAATGACAAGGTTGAGAAGCCTTGCAACAATAGCCTCTCTCTCTCTCTCTCTCTCTCTCTCTCTCTCTCTCTCTCTCCCTCTTTCCTTCCATATATATTTATATATTTGGTTGGTTAGTAAATATTTATAGAATATCGCTTTTAGTTAAGAAAATTTGAAAATCTGAGCTGGATCCCACTATGGGCCTGTTGCTGGACCTTCTTTTCCTCAGGCTCCTCTCCATTTCCATACCCACAGTTCTTTAAGACAGGAGCAACTATGGGTCAGAGTTTTGACTGTGGGATGGCAACTGCATCCCTCACTTGATGCCCTGTCTTTCTGCTAGAGATGGGCTCTAGAAGTTCTCTCTCCCTGTTGTAGGGCATTTCATATAAGGTTCCTCCTCCCTTTGAGTCCTGAGAATCTCTCACCTCCTAGGTCTCCAGTACATTCTAGAGGGTCCCCCCAACCTCATACCTCCCGAGGTTGCCTGTTTTTTACTCTTTCTACTGGCCCTCAGGGCTTCAGTCCTTTTTCCCTACCCAATACCAGATCATCTTCCCCTCTTCCCCCAACCCTACCCATCCACTTTCACTCCTAGATCCCTCCCTCCCTACTTGAGGCCCCAAGGCCTGACACTATTACTGAAGCTGTGGAGCACTTACTAAAAGGGACCTATCATGACTGCTCTTCCAAAGACCCAACAAGCAGCTGATAGAGTCAGATGCAGATATTCGAACCTGATCAATAGACAGAAGTTGCTGACCCCTGTAGTTGAATTAGAAAGCTAGAAGAAGCTGAGGAGGAGGGTAACCCTGTAGGAGGACTAGCAGTCTCAGTTAACTTGGGCCCCAGAGATCTCTCAAACACTGGACTGTCAACCAAGCATAATACACCAACTGATATGAGGCCCCCAACACATACATAGCAGAGGACTGCTGGGTCTGGGTTCATTCAGAGAAGATGCGCCTAATCCTCAAGAGACTGGAGGCCCCAGGGAGTTTAGAGATCTGGAGGGATAGGAATTATCCTCTTTGAGATAGGGAATGGGGAGGAGGTATGGGATGTAGAACCGTCGGATGGTGGACCAGGAGGGGAATAAAATCTGAAGTGTAAATAAATAAATAAATAAATAAATAAATAAATAAATAAATAAAAGGTTACATTAAAAAAAAGAAAAAGAAAACTTGAAAAGTAGGTAACCGCCTTCTGCTCGACTCGAGACTCGAGCCCCGGGCTACCTTGCCAGCAGAGTCTTGCCCAACACCCGCAAGGGTCCACACGGGACTCCCCACGGGACCCTAAGACCTCTGGTGAGTGGACCACAGTGCCTGCCCCAATCCAATCGCGTGGAACTTGAGACTGCGGTACATAGGGAAGCAGGCTACCCGGGCCTGATCTGGGGCACAAGTCCCTTCCGCTCGACTCGAGACTCGAGCCCCGGGCTACCTTGACAGCAGAGTCTTGCCCAACACCCGCAAGGGCCCACACGGGACTCCCCACGGGACCCTAAGACCTCTGGTGAGTGGAACACAGCGCCTACCCCAATCCAATCGCGTGGAACTTGAGACTGCGGTACATAGGGAAGCAGGCTACCCGGGCTTGATCTGGGGCACAAACCCCTTCCACTCCACTCGAGCCCCGGCTACCTTGCCAGCTGAGTCGCCTGACACCCGCAAGGGCCCACACAGGATTCCACACGTGATCCTAAGACCTCTAGTGAGTGGAACACAACTTCTGCCAGGAGTCTGGTTCGAACACCAGATATCTGGGTACCTGCCTTGCAAGAAGAGAGCTTGCCTGCAGAGAATACTCTGCCCACTGAAACTAAGGAGAGTGCTACCCTCCAGGTCTGCTCATAGAGGCTAACAGAGTCACCTGAAGAACAAGCTCTTAACAGTGACAACTAAAACAGCTAGCTTCAGAGATTACCAGATGGCGAAAGGCAAACATAAGAATCCTACTAACAGAAATCAAGACCACTCACCATCATCAGAACGCAGCACTCCCACCCCACCTAGTCCTGGGCACCCCAACACAACCGAAAATCTAGACCCAGATTTAAAAACATTTCTCATGATGATGATAGAGGACATCAAGAAGGACTTTCATAAGTCACTTAAAGATTTACAGGAGAGCACTGCTAAAGAGTTACAGGCTCTTAAAGAAAAGCAGGAAAACACAGCCAAACAGGTGATGGAAATGAACAAAACCATACTAGAACTAAAAGGGGAAGTAGACACAATAAAGAAAACCCAAAGCGAGGCAACGCTGGAGATAGAAACCCTAGGAAAGAGATCTGGAACCATAGATGCGAGCATCAGCAACAGAATACAAGAAATGGAAGAGAGAATCTCAGGTGCAGAAGATTCCATAGAGAACATCGACACAACAGTCAAAGAAAATACAAAATGCAAAAGGATCCTAACTCAAAACATCCAGGTAATCCAGGACACAATGAGAAGACCAAACCTACGGATAATAGGAATTGATGAGAATGAAGATTTTCAACTTAAAGGGCCAGCTAATATCTTCAACAAAATAATAGAAGAAAACTTCCCAAACATAAAAAAAGAGATGCCCATGATCATACAAGAAGCATACAGAACTCCAAATAGACTGGACCAGAAAAGAAATTCCTCCCGACACATAATAATCAGAACAACAAATGCACTAAATAAAGATAGAATATTAAAAGCAGTAAGGGAGAAAGGTCAAGTAACATATAAAGGAAGGCCTATCAGAATTACACCAGACTTTTCACCAGAGACTATGAAAGCCAGAAGAGCCTGGACAGATGTTATACAGACACTAAGAGAACACAAATGCCAGCCCAGGCTACTATACCCGGCCAAACTCTCAATTACCATAGATGGAGAAACCAAAGTATTCCACGACAAAACCAAGTTCACACAATATCTTTCCACGAATCCAGCCCTTCAAAGGATAATAACAGAAAAGAAGCAATACAAGGACGGAAATCACGCCCTAGAACAACCAAGAAAGTAATCATTCAACAAACCAAAAAGAAGACAGCCACAAGAACAGAATGCCAACTCTAACAACAAAAATAAAAGGGAGCAACAATTACTTTTCCTTAATATCTCTTAATATCAATGGACTCAATTCCCCAATAAAAAGACATAGACTAACAGACTGGCTACACAAACAGGACCCAACATTCTGCTGCTTACAGGAAACCCATCTCAGGGAAAAAGACAGACACTACCTCAGAGTGAAAGGCTGGAAAACAATTTTCCAAGCAAATGGACTGAAGAAACAAGCTGGAGTAGCCATTTTAATATCGGATAAAATCGACTTCCAACCCAAAGTTATCAAAAAAGACAAGGAGGGACACTTCATACTCATCAAAGGTAAAATCCTCCAAGAGGAACTCTCAATTCTGAATATCTACGCACCAAATGCAAGGGCAGCCACATTCATTAGAGACACTTTAGTAAAGCTCAAAGCATACATTGCACCTCACACAATAATAGTGGGAGACTTCAACACACCACTTTCTTCAAAGGACAGATCGTGGAAACAGAAACTAAACAGGGACACAGTGAAACTAACAGAAGTTATGAAACAAATGGACCTGACAGATATCTACAGAACATTTTATCCTAAAACAAAAGGATATACCTTCTTCTCAGCATCTCACGGGACCTTCTCCAAAATTGACCATATAATTGGTCACAAAACAGGCCTCAATAGATACAAAAATATTGAAATTGTCCCATGTATCCTATCAGACCACCATGGCCTAAGACTGATCTTCAATAACAACATAAATAATGGAAAGCCAACATTCACGTGGAAACTGAATAACACTCTTCTCAATGATACCTTGGTCAAGGAAGGAATAAAGAAAGAAATTAAAGACTTTTTAGAGTTTAATGAAAATGAAGCCACAACGTACCCAAACCTATGGGACACAATGAAAGCATTTCTAAGAGGGAAACTCATAGCGCTGAGTGCCTCCAAGAAGAAACGGGAGACAGCACATACTAGCAGCTTGACAACACATCTAAAAGCCCTAGAAAAAAAGGAAGCAAATTCACCCAAGAGGAGTAGACGGCAGGAAATAATCAAACTCAGGGGTGAAATCAACCAAGTGGAAACAAGAAGAACTATTCAAAGAATTAACCAAACGAGGAGTTGGTTCTTTGAGAAAATCAACAAGATAGATAAACCCTTAGCTAGACTCACTAAAGGGCACAGGGACAAAATCCTAATTAACAAAATCAGAAATGAAAAGGGAGACATAACAACAGATCCTGAAGAAATCCAAAACACCATCAGATCCTTCTACAAAAGGCTATACTCAACAAAACTGGAAAACCTGGACGAAATGGACAAATTTCTGGACAGATACCAGGTACCAAAGTTGAATCAGGATCAAGTTGACCATCTAAACAGTCCCATATCACCTAAAGAAATAGAAGCAGTTATTAATAGTCTCCCAACCAAAAAAAGCCCAGGACCAGATGGGTTTAGTGCAGAGTTCTATCAGACCTTCAAAGAAGATCTAATTCCAATTCTGCACAAACTATTTCACAAAATAGAAGTAGAAGGTACTCTACCCAACTCATTTTATGAAGCCACTATTACTCTGATACCTAAACCACAGAAAGATCCAACAAAGATAGAGAACTTCAGACCAATTTCTCTTATGAATATCGATGCAAAAATCCTCAATAAAATTCTCGCTAACCGAATCCAAGAACACATTAAAGCAATCATCCATCCTGACCAAGTAGGTTTTATTCCAGGGATGCAGGGATGGTTTAATATACGAAAATCCATCAATGTAATCCATTATATAAACAAACTCAAAGACAAAAACCACATGATCATCTCGTTAGATGCAGAAAAAGCATTTGACAAGATCCAACACCCATTCATGATAAAAGTTTTGGAAAGATCAGGAATTCAAGGCCCATACCTAAACATGATAAAAGCAATCTACAGCAAACCAGTAGCCAACATCAAAGTAAATGGAGAGAAGCTGGAAGCAATCCCACTAAAATCAGGGACTAGACAAGGCTGCCCACTTTCTCCCTACCTTTTCAACATAGTACTTGAAGTATTAGCCAGAGCAATTCGACAACAAAAGGAGATCAAGGGGATACAAATTGGAAAAGAGGAAGTCAAAATATCACTTTTTGCAGATGATATGATAGTATATATAAGTGACCCTAAAAATTCTACCAGAGAACTCCTAAACCTGATAAACAGCTTCGGTGAAGTAGCTGGATATAAAATAAACTCAAACAAGTCAATGGCCTTTCTCTATACAAAGAATAAACAGGCTGAGAAAGAAATTAGGGAAACAACACCCTTCTCAATAGTCACAAATAATATAAAATATCTTGGCGTGACTCTAACTAAGGAGGTGAAAGATCTGTATGATAAAAACTTCAAATCTCTGAAGAAAGAAATTAAAGAAGATCTCAGAAGATGGAAAGATCTCCCATGCTCATGGATTGGCAGGATCAACATTGTAAAAATGGCTATCTTGCCAAAAGCAATCTACAGATTCAATGCAATCCCCATCAAAATTCCAACTCAATTCTTCAACGAATTGGAAGGAGCAATTTGCAAATTTGTCTGGAATAACAAAAAACCTAGGATAGCAAAAAGTCTTCTCAAGGATAAAAGAACTTCTGGCGGAATCACCATGCCAGACCTAAAGCTTTACTACAGAGCAATTGTGATAAAAACTGCATGGTTCTGGTATAGAGACAGACAAGTAGACCAATGGAATAGAATTGAAGATCCAGAAATGAACCCACACACCTATGGTCACTTGATCTTCGACAAGGGAGCTAAAACCATCCAGTGGAAGAAAGACAGCATTTTCAACAATTGGTGCTGGCACAACTGGTTGTTATCGTGTAGAAGAATGCGAATCGATCCATACTTATCTCCTTGTACTAAGGTCAAATCTAAGTGGATCAAGGAACTTCACATAAAACCAGAGACACTGAAACTTATAGAGGAGAAAGTGGGGAAAAGCCTTGAAGATATGGGCACAGGGGAAAAATTCCTGAACAGAACAGCAATGGCTTGTGCTGTAAGATCGAGAATCGACAAATGGGACCTAATGAAACTCCAAAGTCTCTGCAAGGCAAAAGACACCGTCAATAAGACAAAAAGACCACCAACAGATTGGGAAAGGATCTTTACCTATCCTAAATCAGATAGGGGACTAATATCCAACATATATAAAGAACTCAAGAAGGTGGACTTCAGAAAATCAAATAACCCCATTAAAAAATGGGGCTCAGAACTGAACAAAGAATTCTCACCTGAGGAATACCGAATGGCAGAGAAGCACTTGAAAAAATGTTCAACATCCTTAATCATCAGGGAAATGCAAATCAAAACAACCCTGAGATTCCACCTCACACCAGTCAGAATGGCTAAGATCAAAAATTCAGGTGACAGCAGATGCTGGCGAGGATGTGGAGAAAGAGGAACACTCCTCCATTGTTGGTGGGAGTGCAGGCTTGTACAACCTCTCTGGAAATCAGTCTGGCGGTTCCTCAGAAAACTGGACATAGTACTACCGGAGGATCCAGCAATACCTCTCCTGGGCATATATCCAGAAGATGCCCCAACAGGTAAGAAGGACACATGCTCCACTATGTTCATAGCAGCCTTATTTATAATAGCCAGAAGCTGGAAAGAACCTAGATGCCCCTCAACAGAGGAATGGATACAGAAAATGTGGTACATCTACACAATGGAGTACTACTCAGCTATTAAAAAGAATGAATTTATGAAATTCCTAGCCAAATGGATGGACCTGGAGGGCATCATCCTGAGTGAGGTAACACATTCACAAAGAAACTCACACAATATGTATTCACTGATAAGTGGATATTAGCCCCAAACCTAGGATACCCAAGATATAAGATATAATTTGCTAAACACATGAAACTCAAGGAGAATGAAGACTGAAGTGTGGACACTATGCCCCTCCTTAGATTTGGGAACAAAACACCCATGGAAGGAGTTACAGAGACGGAGTTTGGAGCTGAGATGAAAGGATGGACCATGTAGAGACTGCCATATCCAGGGATCCACCCCATAATCAGCATCCAAACGCTGACACCATTGCATACACTAGCAAGATTTTATTGAAAGGACGCAGATGTAGCTGTCTCTTGTGAGACTATGCCGGGGCCCAGCAAACACAGAAGTGGATGCTCACAGTCAGCTAATGGATGGATCATAGGGCTCCCAATGGAGGAGCTAGAGAAAGTAGCCAAGGAGCTAAAGGGATCTGCAACCCTATAGGTGGAACAACATTATGAGCTAACCAGTACCCCGGAGCTCTTGACTCTAGCTGCATATATATCAAAAGATGGCCTAGTCGGCCATCACTGGAAAGAGAGGCCCATTGGACTTGCAAACTTTATATGCCCCAGTACAGGGGAATACCAGGGCCAAAAAGGGGGAGTGGGTGGGCAGGGGAGTGGGGGTGGGTGGATATGGGGGACTTTTGGTATAGCATTGGAAATGTAAATGAGGTAAATACCTAATAAAAAATGGAAAAAAAAAAAAAAAGAAAAGTAGGTAACCTCTTACCTTGAGTATTGTTGTTTCAAAAAGATTGTTCACTTGAAATTTGGCCAATAAATACAACTAACCCATGCAAGCATGCTCGAGTGTGCAAACACACAGAATTCAGATATCTGTCCACACTAGTAAGTACTTATAGGTGAGTACTTAGTAAAATTTTATTCAGCATTCATTCCATTCTTAGCAGGATTATAGCAAAATAAGAAATCATAAAACTGAGGAATTTTTATTTCAGTGAAAGAAACCTGGCGGATCACACACAAATGAAATTTTAAGAGAGAATAGTCTGGAAAAGGAATATGGTCTGAGCCAGAATGTGAATTGCCCTGTGTGATGCCGAAGCTGGAGTTTTAACTTAGAGACAATAGCCCTAGAAATATCTCACAGGGGTATGGAGAATGGCTTAGAGTTCTGGATACAATTAAGGTTTAACATTCTTAGAGGAAGTGTTTAACTTTCAAACTAATAGTACCATAATTAGAGAGGAGAATGAAGCAGGTAGTAAACTATCAGTGGGATGGAGCTGAGTGCCCTGAGTGATTGACAGTCAAAAGTGGGATTAGGAGATAAACAAGAAAGAAGAGACACCCAGGATGTCGTGGTTTGAGTATGCTTTCCTGTAACTCACATGTTGAAAACTAATAGCCAATGGGATGACATTTGGAGATAAAGCCCTTATAAAGTGATATGATCAGGAGGGCTTCTCCCTGGTAGATAGGATCTGAGCCTTTGTAAAGGAGTTTCACTCAGAATTTGGCCATGTTTGTCACCTACCCTCTTCCATGTGAGGACAAAGATTTTTCCTATCCTCTAGAAAGACTGTAACAAGGTGCCATCTTGGCATTGTTGTGGGGGTCCTTCTGGAATAAGCACTCTGACACTAATGAGAGTGGAAGAGAAGAGACCACACTGGACGACCAAAGTCAGGATAGTTCCGGAAAGGCTTTAATACTGAGACCAGATTGCATTCTCATTTTATACTCTAGAACTACAAGGTGGTGTGGGCAAGTAAGATTTTACAAAAGTAGGTGGCAGTCAGCAGGTTGCTGAGGGCCATGACCAAGTATTTCAAGCTATTTATGTCATTCTGTTCCAGGTAGCAAGTGAAGCTATGCTTGAAAATTTGGCAGTCTAAGCAGTTATTTAAATAAAATATCAATTAAATCAATAAATCTGTATCAAATAATTGGTCTTTTCTACCTTACTCTTCTTCAGCATCAGAGAACAGAGCTTACCAGATGCTGAAGTTGTCAGTCCTTGACATACGTTTGTAAAGTAGTCAATTTTGTACGTAGCCAATTTTCTCTGTGACAGGCAGTTGGGTGCACATTTTCTGAGCAGCTTGACCAGGAACGGTGAGACATTAGGTTGAGGAAATGAACCTGGCTGTCAAACACTGGGCATCTGTGCTTTGATAGCTAACTGCTGGTCTTGAAACAGAAACAAAACTATAACATTCACAACTCTGCATAGTTTCCTTGAAGAAAATAATTCAAACTTAGACAATGAGAATAAAACAACGGGGCATTTAGAAAATGCTTACAGATGAGCAAAAGTAAAAATATTACAAATCAAAAATATAGACACAGCAAAAATATTCATAAATAGAAATGCATTAAAGCCAAGAGAGTTCTCAAATGAAAAACTTCAAACTTACACAGTGAGGAATTGTAATAACAAACTAAAGCAAAGTTAACACAATAAAGAAAACCATATAGGTTAGAGCAGAGAAAACAGAAGAAATAAAGTTTAGAAAAAATAAAATCAATGGATACAAAACAAGAAATATATGGACTAAAGAAAAGAGAATATTCTAAATTAACTGAGGTTGGTAATGAAGCTTAAGGCATCAATTCTACAGAAATAAAAATAACTGTAAGAAAAAACAATGAAAATGTTCATAATTGTATCCCCAATATTTTATAATCTATATAAGACTGGCAAATGTCTAGAAGCAGAAAGTCCACCAAGACCAAATGACAAAGGCAAAATCTAAAGAGATCCAGAATTGCTAGGAATATTGATATTTAGGAATATTTAAAATAACTTTTATTTAAAAATTTAAAAAAATCTTTCATCAAAGAAGAGTTCTGTACTCTAATGACTCTAATGGGGAATTCCAACACTTAAAGAAGCAATATAAATTATTCTCAAATTTCCTCCAAAATTAAAAAGGAATCCACCATTCTAGTTAAGTTAATAAAATAAGCATTTGCCTGAAACCATGTGGAAGACATACTAGGAAGTCCATGTACATTTGATCAATGGGGTTTGGCCTGTGTGGTAATTTGAATGTAAATGGGCCCAAAAGGCACATAGGGAATGGCACTATTAGGAGGTGTGGCCTTGTTGGAGTAGGTGTGGTCTTGCTGGAGGAAGTATGTCATTGTTAGGGGGTGAGCTTTGAGGTCTCAGAAGCTCAAGCTTAGCCCAGGATGTCACATAGACTTTTTCTGCTCCCTGTGGATCAAGGTATAGAACTCTCAGCTCCTTGTCCACCACCATCTCCACCTGCATGCTGCTGTGCTGGTCACCATGATGCCAATGGACTAGACCTCTGAAACTGTAAGCCAGCCCCAATGAAATGTTTTCCTATATAAGAATAGCTGTGGTCATGGCTTCTCGTCACAGCAGTAAAACCATAGCCAAGACACTGTGTATACTACTTTTCTTTTGCTGATGCCACAAATTAAGAGTGATGCCACAGCTTTAAAAACACTTGTTTTCTCACTGCTGTATTGAACAGAAGTCTTGAAATTGCCCCCTGAGCTCTCGGTTTAGCATAAATGAAGTGCCTTTGAATGGACAAGATCAACAGATCCACAGTCAACACACCAGAAATCCTTTTACCAGATTCTAGGCTGCCTTTGTCACATGAGGGCCAAATACCAATCCTTATCCTAAGAATTCCTGAAATTCCAGCTTTAAATATACTTCCCCTGTCTAACCTGTATTTCTCTTTGGATACCACAATTAAGTGTCATATCTCCTAAGCCCAGAAAAAAGGAATTGAAACCACATTAACAGAATCACACATCAAACCAACATGCTCCCTGTAAGGGATTTTCTTGACTGTATCATTTGATTTGGCAAGACACGCCCTAAAAATGGGCCATGTCTTCTGGTGGCAGCCCATATAGAAGAACAGGCCTTTGCTTTTTGCCTGCTTTCTCCCATTCTCACTGGCAAGTTCATCGACTCTGCTGTGTGGACATTCCTTTGATCGTCTTCAGGATTCCCGCATAGACCAAAGACCAGTAGTTCTCTCTCGATATCCTAGACCTTAGCATCAAATTGGGACTGCTGAGCCATCCCATTTGGTGAACTGGACAACTATTAGGTTTTGACCCTTCTATTGAGAGACAGTCATTGTTGGCTCATTCAGACACCAGGACCTGTAAACCACTCTAATAAATCTCCTTTAATGAGTATGTGTGTATGTTCATTTGTTCAGTACTGTTTCTTTCTTCTTCTTCTTCTTCTTTTTTTTTTTTTTTTCTAGACAGGGTTTCTCTGTATAGCTCTGGCTGTTCTGGAACTCACTTTGTAGACCAGGCTATCCTGGAACTCAGAAATCTGCCTGCCTCTGCCTCCTGAGTGCTGGGATTAAAGGCGTGTGCCACCACACCCGGCAGTAATGTTTCTTTAAAGAACCTGGTGTTAATTGTATACCTCCTATGTACTTGTATAAATATGTCAATGTTTATTCTATTTTTCATTTCTGCCACAGTGACAAATATACTGATCAAAATCAGCTTTGGAGAGAAAGGATTCATTTGGCTTTCAGTTAGAAGTCACAGTCCATCACTGAGAAAAGCCATGGCAGGGACTTGAAGGCAAGTGTCTCAGTCAAGGTTTCTATTTTTGCACAAAACATCATGACCAAGAAGCAAGTTGGGGAGGAAAGGGTTTATTCAGCTTCCACATTGCTATCATCACCAAAGGAAGTCAGGACAGAAACTCACACAGGGTAGGAACTTGGAAGCAGGAGCTGATGCAGAGGCCATGAAGGTATGCTGCTTACTGGATTGCTTCCCCTGGCTTGCTCAGCCTGCTTTCTTACAGAACCCAGAACCACCAGCCCAGGGATGACACCACCCACAATGGGCTGGGCCCTCCCTCCTTGACCACTAAATTGAGAAAATGTCTTACAGCTGGATCTCATAGAGGCATTTCCTTAAAGGGAGGCTCCTTTCTATGAGATAACTCCAGATTGTGTAAAGCTGACACACAAAACCAGCCAGTACAGCAGGCCTGCTTTCTATTCTGTAAGCATTACCTCTATGCATAAAACACAGCCAAAGAAATGTGGCAGGGGCCACTGGAAACACTGTGCGTTGGTTGGCTGGCAGGCAGGCTTATGTTCATCTAGCTGTCTTATACAGGTCAGGACTATTTTTCTGTTGAATAAATGGTTCTGTCCACACTGGCATGGGTCCTCCCACATGAATAAACAATCAACACACACACATACACACACACACACACACACACACACACACACACACACACCCTTACACTCTTGTAGCAATTCCTAGAGACCCATCTGATCTAGTAATTTCTAAATTGAGTTTATCTGGCAACCAACCAATTGGGAAAAGATCTTTACCAATCCTAAACCTGATAGGGGGCTAATATCCAATATATATATATAAAGAACTCAAGAAGTTGGACTCCAGAAACCCAAAAAACCCTATTTAAAATGGGGTACAGAGCTAAACAAGGAATTCTCAACTGAGGAATACTGAAAGGCTGAGAAAAACCTAAAAAATTGTTCAGCATCCTTAATCATCAGGGAAATGCAAATCAAAGCAACCCTGAGATTCCACCTCATACCAGTCAGAATGGCTAAGATAAAAAACTCAGGTGACAGCAGATGCTGGTGAGGATGTGGAGAAAGGGGAACACTCCTCCATTGCTGGTGTGATTGGAAGCTTGTACAACCACTCTGGAAATCAGTTTGGCGGTTCTTCAGAAAATTGGACATAGTACTACCGGAGGATCCAGCAATACCTCTCCTGGGCATATATCCAGAAGATGCCCCAACAGGTAAGAAGGACACATGCTCCACTATGTTCATAGCAGCCTTATTTATAATATCCAGAAGCTGGAAACAACCCAGATGTTCCTCAACAGAGGAATGGATACAGAAAATGTAGTACATTTACACAATGGAATACTACTCAGCTATTAAAAACAATGAATTCATGAAATTTTTAAACAAATGGATGGTTCTGGAGGATATCATCCTAAGTGAGGTAACCCAATCACTAAAGAACACACATGATATGCACTCACTGATAAGTAGAAATTAGCCCAGAAGCTCAGAATACTGAAGGTACAATTTGCAAAACACATGAAACTCAAGAAGGAAGACCAAAGAGAGGACACTTAGAAGGGGGAACAAAATAACCATAGAAGGAGTTACAGAGACAAAGTTTGGAGCAGAGACTGAAGGAATGACCATCCAGAAACTGCCCCACCTGGGGATCCATCCCATAAACAACCACCAAACCCAGACACTATTGCAGATGCCAACAGTTTTTGCTGAGAGGAGTCTGAGAGGCGTTCTCCTGAGAGGCCTGACTAATACAGAAGTGGATGCTCACCATCATCCATTAGATGGAGCACAGGGTCCCCAATGAAGGAGCTAGAGAACTAAACCACCAATCAAAGAAAACACACAGAGGGACTCTAGCTGCTTGTGTAGCAGAGAATGGCCTAGTCAGTCATCAATGGGAGAAGAGGCCCTTGGTCCTGTGCAGGTTCTATGTCCCAATATAGGGGATTGCCAGGGCCAGGAAGCAGGAGTAGGTGGGTTGGGGAGCAGGGGGAGGGTGAGAGGATAGGGTATTTTTGGAGGGGAAAGTAGGAAAGGGGATAACATTTGAAATGTAAATAAAGAAAATATCTAATAAAATAAATAAATTGATTTTGTCTTTTCAAGTGATTTTTAGGTTGCATCAAATAAACAATGAAAGCAAACCAAGACAGTTTTTTTACATTCCAAAAATTGCCCCCTTCCCCGATCCTCCTCCCACCTCCCCATGTCTCTAAGAGGGTGTTCCCACACCTGTCCACCCACTCCCATCTTACCCCCACCAGCATCCCTCGTCCCTGGGGCATCAAGTTTCCACAGGATTAAGCACATCCCCTCTCCCTGAGGCCATATTAGGCAGTTCTCTGCTACATGTGCCTGGAGCCCTAAACCAGCTCATTGTATGCTTCTTGGTTTTGGACTTAGTCTCTGGGAGCTCTGAGGGGTCTGGGTTAGCTGACACTGCTGTTCTTCCCACAGGAACAACAACGAAGACAGTAGTTTCAGAAAACCTTGTTATCATATAAATGTCAATACTTTTAAAAAATAATAATAATTATCAAGATGTTCAGAATTAATTTTATGTTTTATTTTATTTTGTTTCAACAGTCTTACTATGTGGTCTTGGCTGGCCTAGAAATTTCTGTGTAGACCAGGCTCATCTCAAAATTACGGAGCAATGCCTGCCTCTGTCTCCTAGAGTGCTTGTACTAAAGGCACAAGGCACGCGCAGCACTATGTCTGGCTAACCCAGTTTTAATACTGTCTGATATGCTGGCTTGTAATTAAAGTGGAAGAAAAGGAAAAACATACCTAACCTAGTGATCATAAGCATCAGCCATGTGTTCATATGGCAACTGCATCTACAAGTTGTATTTCGATATTTTTACTAATTCTTTGAGAATTTTTTTATTCTTCTCTCATATATTACATCCTGACTGTAGTTTCCCCCACCTCCTCTCCTTGCAGTCCCCACCCACCAACCCAGATCCATCTTGCCCAGATCCATCCCTCCTCCATTTCCCTTCAGCAAAGGGCAGACCTCTAAGGGATATCAACAGAATTTGGCATAATGAGATGCAATAAAACTAGGCAGATGCCCTCATATTAAGGCTGGATGAGGCAACCCCATAAGGGAAAATGGTCCCAAAAGCAGACAAAAGTCAGAGGCCTCACTCTGACTGTTAAGTGTCTCACAAGAACACCAAGCCACACAACCATAAAATAGATGCAGAGGACCCAGATGGTCTCCCTGATTGCCTCTTCAGTCTCTGTGGGCCCCTATGAGCCCTGGTTAGATTATTCTTTAGGCTGTGTTCTTGTGATGTCCTTAACCCCTCTGGCTCATATAATCTTTCTTCACCCTCTTCTTCAGAACTCCTAAGTTCTGCCTGGTGTTTGGCTATGAGTCTCTACATCTGCTTCCATCAGTTGCTGGATATAGCCTCTCTGTTGAAGATTCTACTAGGCTCTGGTCTCTGAATATAGCAGAGTATCATTATAAATCATTACATTGAAATTTCTTTTTTCTTCCTATGCTGGTATCCTAGGTCTCTGAGCTACCCAGACTCTGCTTTCTGGACTTGCAGGCAGTATCAGGCATGGGTTCTCTCACATGGTATGGGTCTCAAGTTGGGCCTGTCATTGGTTGGCTACCCCCATAAGTTCTGCAAGACAAATTGTAGGTCTAAGGTTTTGTGATTGGGTTGGTGTCCCATTCCCTCCACTGGAAGCCTTCCCTGGTTCAGGCTCTGTATCCTCTTTACCAGGAGTTTTCACAGATGCCTGGAAGTTTTCATTGTACTACAAGAAGATTACAGAACACCAAATAGACTTGGCTAGAGAGAAAGTCCCCACCACCACTATGTATCAATCAAAACATTAAATATACAGAACAAAGAAAGAATATTAAAAGCTGCAAGGGGAAAAAGCCAAGTAGCATATGAAGACATAAAAATCACATCTGACTTCTCAACAGAGAACCTGCAAGCTAAAAAGGACTGGAAAGATATCTTGCAGATTCTAAGAGACCACAGACGCCAGCCCAGGCTACTATATCCAGTAAAATTTTCAATCACCATAGATGTAGAAAACAAGATATTAATGACAAAATAAAATTTAAACAGTATCTATCCACAAATCCAGCCATACTGAACGTACTAGGAGGAAAAGTACAACTCAAGGAGGTTAATTATACCCATGAAAACACAGAACACAAGCAATAAGTAATTTCAGACCAGTAAATCCAAAAGAAGGGAAACACATGCACACACACACCACCACCACCACCAACAACAAAAGTACAGGGATTAACAATCATTGGTCATTAATACCTCTTAATATCAGTGAACCCAAATCCCCAATTAAAAGACATAGGCTAACAGAATGGATGTAAAAACAGTATCCACCCTCCTATTGCATACAAGAAACACACCTCAACATTGAGCATAGACATTATCTCAGAGTAAACGGTTAGAAAAATATTCCAAGGCACTGGACCCAATAAACAAGCTGGTATAGCCATTCTAATATTTAAGAAAATAAACTTTCAACCAAAATTAATAAAGAAATGGAGAAGGATACTTCATAATCATCAATGAAAAATACACTAAGATGATGTCTCAATTCTTAATATATATGCCTCATATATATTAAGGGCATCCATATTTATAAAAGAAATATTACTAAGTCTTAAAACACACATGGAGCCACACATATTAACAGTGAGAGACTTCAATACTCCACTCTGACCAGTGGACAAGACATCCAAACAGAAACTAAACAGAGAAATAATGGAGCTAGCAGATACTGTGAACCAACTTGGCCTAACAGACACCTATAGTACATTTCACCCAAATACAATAGAATATGCCTTTCCATCACCAGCACAGAACTTTCTCCAGCACTGACCACATACTCAACCACAAAGCAAGTCTCGACAGATACAAGAAAATTCTTTGAGAGGTTTAGATATTTTTATTTTGATTGTATTACTGCTTTTCCAAGCTCCTCTCAGATACCCTCCCCTTTGTATACCTACCTTATTGAATCTCTTCTTTCTAAACCCATTGAGTCCAATTTATGGTGCCTATAAACCCCTGGGTGTACAGCTAGTCTACCAGTGCCTAGAAACTCTTGAATGTATGCTCAACCTATCATTGGCCACACCATTCAAGAAAATTAACTTCCTCTCCTTGTCGCTATTAATTACCAATAGCTCCTCAGGTGGGAATAAAAATTTCTGCGTACCTCCCCCTCTTCTATACTGGGATCTTGTCTCACTTGAGCTAAGTCTCTTATGTAATTCACTTCATTGAATGTCAACATGCTATGCATGTATTTTATCTTTGAAATGAAAAAAATCCCTGTTATCACAGTGTTACATTTATATTCTTAATGAAGCATGCAGACTGTATAATAGACACAGCAATCATTAAGTGTTGGTGTTTCCAGGAATGATGCAGGAAAAAGTGAGACCTTATCACTCATCCCTCACTGAAATCTCCAAAAAGAGAAAAGACATTTGAAACTACGGGATACTTTCAAATCTCTGCCAGAAAATTTATACAGTGTCTTTTAAAACAGTACAACCTGAACAAAATTGAGATTAAACACTATAATTTATTTGAATTATTTTTTTAAGAGCAGTCATTCAGTGCCTAATGAATTAGCTGGAGCAATTGCAAAATCTTCGATGTTTCCCATTTTAGAAAGATGCTGGTATCACAGATCCAGTTAAAGAATGGTTAAAGCAGCCCCTTCATTAAGACTTGCATGTTGTGGGATTTAGTGGTGATGTCTATATTCTATAAAGAATTTCCCCTGCCCCATTCAGGGGGAATAAATTGGTTTCATACTAAACAAAACAACACAACACAAAAACAAACAAACAAACCACAAAGCCCAACAACAAAAACAACAAAAAAGCAGTTGTTCCCAGTCTTTTTCTTTGCAACAACAGATTAGAACAAAAAGCAAAAATGAAAGCAATTTCTATACCTTAAGGAGGTCTGGACTGCAGATGGAGACGCCTCCTGTTTATGTCCATCTGACTGCTGTCATGTGGTCATCTAAGCCAGTCCAGTCAGGTCAGCCACATCTTAAGATAAATTAGAATGCCAGCTCTTAAGTGAAATCTTTTGATTCTTAACTATTTGAATTTAAAACTATTTTAATTGGAAAAGAAAATATTTGAAGGATCATACGTGGTAGATGCAAATGAAGTGGGAGGGGTGCTCATCTGAGTACTGTAGCAGAAGGAGAAGCATCCAAAGTCCTCAATTTAGTCCCAGTCAATACTGTCGGGCTTCTCAAAACAGACCACCAATCTGGATTTAGTGTTGAGCAGGACAAACAAGTAAGTTTAAAAAAAAAAAAAGATGAGTTATCAAGTAGTTTCAAATTTGGAGAAATTTTACAATGGAGGTGGCATTAAAATGGGTGACGTGAGAGCTGCGAAGACACCTCTGTAAGGAAAGAGCTGTGTACCCGAGTTCAGGTCTCAGAACCCAGCTTCCATGGGTAGTCAGGATGCAGGCAGGCTGGCAAGTGCTTGCAATCCATGTGCTGGTGTGGCAGAACCAGTTGGTTCCCTGGGGCTCTGGTACTAGCTTGCCCTAAAACCTAGTCCACCCGGCAAGTTCCAGACCTATAAGGGAGCCTGTTACAAATTAATGTGGATGACACCTGAGGAATGTCACCTGAGGTTGTCTTCTGGCCTCTACACACACATGTGCACCTACACAGAAACATGCAGACCAGCTGCATGAAGAAAATGTAACTTATTTAATGAGTGACTTGGATGAGAATCATGTTAGAATTCTATATCAACAAAAATAAGTTCCATTTAAAGCTATAAATGTGGGAGGGGGATCAAATAAACTAGAAAGGTTAAGACATTTTTATGGGATGAGTTGATGGAAAATAATCTGATCGTAAACAAAGACCATTGAGCTACTTATTCTGAATGACGACTCACACCAGGTGGGTTTAAACAATGATCTGGTTCCTCTCAATACTGGGATTGGCTGAGCCATCCTTAAGCTTGTTTTAATTGAGATTTCTCAAGAGTCTGCTGTCTGACTACAGGTCAATAGGTGCCTGATGCTAGGAAGAGAAGAGGGATGGCTATGTTTTAAACTCTGAGGTGGCTAAGCTGGCCTTCTTTGAGCTTAGCAGCTCTGAGGTTTCAAAGGGGCAAAAGGAGAAACTGCAAGAGCTTTGAGCCCTTGCTCAAAAGTCATACGGTCTTTTGCTGAACTCCACTAGCTTTGGCAAGTCACAAGGTCTTTGGATCTCAAAAATCCAGACAAGAAAACTTGTCAAGAGAACCTACCAAACAGTTTGGGCAGTGTCTATACCATCACAGGTGCAAATCCTTAAGGCTGATTTTGTTGTTTTATAACTTACATTTTTACTGCAAATAGCCATAATAAATAAGGCAGAAAAACTGACACCAAAGTGGTTAAAATAATTCTCACCATATGACTCGATGTTAACAATTTCTAATAGGAAGAATTCTGGGTCAATGAGACAAGTTAAAAAGATAAAATATACAAATAGCAGGTTAAGCTAAATTATATTAAAGACAGTAAATGTCAACACTATGAAAATAGGGTAATGCTACCTAAACTACTTTAATTATAAAATTCATAGTAAAATGTTTCCTTTTTTAGTGGTAATTTTATTAATTTACATTTTAAATTTTGGCTACCTTCCCTGTGTCCCTTCCACAAACCTCTCATCCCTTTCCTTCTCCCCTTTGCCTCTCTCTATGAGGGAGCTCCCCCATCCACTCACTCACCACCTCACCACTCCAGCATTCCCTATGCTGGGGCATCAAGCCTCCACAGGGCCAAGGGCCTCCCCTCCCATTGATGCTAGATAAGGCATCTCAGGTATACCAGGATCCTGTCAGCAAGTGCTCCTTGGCAGTCAGGGTTTGGTGTCTGCAGATGGGGTGGATGCCTAGGTGGAGCAGTCTCTGGATGGCCTTTCCTTCAATCTCTGATCCATTTTTTGTTCCCTAGTTTCCTTCACACGGGAACAATACTGGGTTAAAAAATTGAAGATGAGTGGGTGGCCCCATCCCTTAACTGGGAGCTGTGCCTACCTGCTGGCAATGGTCTCCACAGGTTCTATCTACCTTCTTTGGGGGGTATTTTGGCTAATGTCATTCCTGTTCTGCCAGGAATTAACAAAAATAATCAAGACTTATGAGTCTCATCAGAAGTTATATGAAAAGAGGAAAATTAATATTTTCTATGAGAAATGTAAGTTTGAGTTTCCATTCAGAAAAAAATCTTGGGATTCTATCAAGTCATTAAACTGTGAATACTTAATAGTTATTTGTAACAAATTATCTTAAAAAGCTAGATTGGTTAAAAAGTAAGGTTTTTCTTTATAAAGTTGATCACAATAATCTCAAATAACAAAACAGTCAAAACAGTTCCTTTTTTTTTTTAAATTCATGCATTCACACCATACATATTTAGTTAAGGAATGGTACATGTAGTTATTATTAGTAAACCAGATGTCCCTGCAGTCCTGGTGGTCATGTGATGTGTGAGAAAACAATAAAAATATGGCTACTATATTACCAGGCAAATTACCTTGAACACTCAATAGAAACAGTCTATCAGATTGAGTGACCTCGCCAAGCATTATATTAAAATTGTGTGTGTGTAAATACGTAATTAGCAAGTGAAGACAAAGGTTCCTCAGACCTTAAAATCCCTCTCAGTTTTATGTAGTTATAGTCTTCTTGTGTAACACAGAGACTCAAGCTACATACTTTGATGTTACATCACCTGTTCCTTGTCTGGCTGAGTTTGAACTCAATCTGAGGTCTTTCCTGGATTCAACCAAATGTGTGGTATCATTGGAGTGACTTGTAGAACATCCCTCTGGGCTGTCCTTAGAGTGCCATCTTTTGTGTTCAAGGTCACTAGTTATCTGATTATTCAGTCAATGATTCTGAAGTCCTGCAGAGCATTCATTTTGGATAACAACAATTGTGTTATAGACCAACTCAAGTAAATAGCCTTCTCTGATATTGCAAAGCCACTTTCTCTAAAAGCAGCTAGTTGGTCTGTTTCTTCTTCTTTTCTGTATTTTTCTTGCCCTTAAAATTACTTCCAGTCTGCATTCAGTCTTTTATGTGTGGATGTGTGTGAACGTATATGTGCTTGTTAGTGCATCTGTGAGCCTACGCATGGCCAGGCCAGAGGTTGACATGGTTAAAGTTTCTTCCTTTACTGATGTTAACTTTAATTCGTTTATTGATTATTTTGTTTATTTACATTTCAAATGTTATCCCCCTTCCCGGTTTCCCCTCTGAAGATCCCCCATACAGCCCCCCTCCCCCTGCCTCCGCGAGAGTGCTCCCCCACCCTCCCAACCACTCCTGCCCTACTGCCCTATCATCATTCCCTTATGCTGGGACATCAAGCCTTCACAGGACACAGGGCTTTCCCTTCCATTGATGCAAGATAAGGCAATCTTCTGTTACTTATGCAGCTGGAGCCATGGGTTACTCCATGTGTATGCTTTGGTTGGTGGGTTAGTCCCTGGGAGCTGTTAACTTATATTTTCGAGGCAGGGTTTCTCACTGACTCTGGGCCTCTCGATTTGGCTACTGCTCCTCACCAGCTGCAGACATGGCCACACCTTGCAATTTTTTGAGTGCTGAGGGTCAGAGTCAGATTCTCATGCTTGCCAGGCAGGCATTTGCCCACTTAGCCACATTTCCAGTTCTCTATTGGCCCTTTACATGGTTTAATTGCCATTTAATTTTTGGTTTAATTGCCATCAATTATTCAAGTGCTTGCCTCTTACATAAATCTTATGTGATTCAAAATGTTTAAATTAAATAAATTCTAATTAACCAATATTTATCAAGCACCTACTACATCATCTAAGAAGTTGTAGTAGTTAGGAACATACAGAAATAAAACAAGAGTATTTACATACTATTAATTGAACATGTGTCAATGAAAAAAATCTCACAGCTTTCATTGTAAAAGGAATAAGAGACACTTCATTCTAGAGACATTTTGAATGATCATGGCTTGAGAACAGAGACTTAGGTCACCCCAAATTCAATGTTCCAACATGAAAGAAGTTTCATTAAGGTTTTATAGTGTTTCAGAACAAATAAATTAATAAATCCAGGAAAGTTTAAAATATATCAGAGAGGGAGGTATAGAGAGATGAGGAATCTTTTCTATAGCCTTAAGATACTATCTGGTGGAAGCAAGTGTGTTGCTAAGTTAATAGACTCCAAAAGGAATTTTTAAAAAATCTATTATTCACATGATGTTAGTTCTGACACAGAGGTGGGGAAAAGAATGGCTGTTCCAGAGGACTTGCAGATCCAGAGGCTAACTAGCCCAGGATAAGCTAACTCTAGCCTTTAGATCTGCAACATTCCAATCTCTCCACAGTACTGAAATTCTTGTCAGTCAACCAATCTTTGCAAACAGAGCTTCTTTCCAGGAGCCTTTGTTCCCACATGCAAACTGAACTAGTTATCAAGTGGTAGAGAAGAGATGCTACACAAAGGGATGACAGTTGCTGATTTCTCTCTTCCTGGTGAATTGTACAACATACAGTTTAAAATGTTTGTTTTTATGCTGTTGGGCTTGCTTGACTTTGACAGAAAATTTGAACAATTCCACCTGTTTCATGGAAAATTAATAAACTAATAATCAGTCTTATTGTTAGCAAGACTACCATAAAAGCAACAATAAAACCTGTTAAGACCAACAGCATCAAGGAAAGCAGGAACCTGTCATTTTCAATTCTGGAAAAAAGAGACCCATTGAATGACATTGATATTTTTGGACTATTAATTCAAAAGGCCATTAAGTGAATTTATTTCTCATCCCCACACAATTCTACATACCTTATACATAGCACATGGCATATTTTCAGTCTATTGTAGTTACCTTCAACTCAGTCTATGGGAAGGAAATTAAGAGAGAATGCAGGTAGAAATAGAATTTCATTTATGTGACTTCCAAAATACTTCACTTGTTTTATAGTTTCATATTTAAAGTACAAGTTTGATAGAATTCAAAATAAAAATTTTAAATATGTAGGATAAGAAATTACCTGTCAGATATAATGATACCATTATCATCATCATTATTATATACATCAAATACTTTAATGATGACAGGAAAGACAGCAGTATCTTTTCTTACCATTTCACTGTATTGTGAAGGTCTGGAAATATCTGGGATCAAGACTGGGGAAAATTGGAGAGGAAAGAGGTTAGAGAGTCTTAAATGCTAGCAAAGGCCAGGGAATAAAGGCTGGAGTCATTTAAACCTGTAAGCACACCAGGGCTAGGAAATCTTCCATAATTCCCCCCTGCTCTGCTGCAAGGCACAGGGTAACAGCCAAACCTAAGAGCCTACTCAGTACCTTCCCTAAACTGCTAAATTTAGGGAATAGCCCCAAGGTGAGGAGGGAAATAAGACTGACTTCCTAAATTACAGTTGTATATCCTATCTAGTATAGTTTCCAAATTGTTAAACCCTAAAATTCTTTCCCTTTAAGATCTAACGTCCTTACCTTGTAAGGCTATAAAATATAAAGAATTTCCTTTGTCCTGTGGATTGATGTTAGACTCCTATCCTGGAGTGACCTAGGTTATTAAAGACGTGGTTATCCAAAATACA
Source organism: Mus musculus (assembly GCF_000001635.26). NCBI lineage: Eukaryota > Metazoa > Chordata > Mammalia > Rodentia > Muridae > Mus > Mus musculus. The sequence continues at coordinate 110,231,210 of NC_000069.6, forward strand.
TGCCAGGTAACTCTCAAAAAAATCTGGAAGGAATTTTTTCATTATTTAATAACTCAATATCTAACACCAATACTGCACCCATACAGCAGCCTACAACTCCAGGGTATCTCACTGCTCTCTTCTGGCCTCCACAATGGTATATCCCCAATACACATACAACACACACACACACACACACACACACAGAGAGAGAGAGAGAGACAGAGAGAGAGAGAGAGAGAGAGAGAGAGAGAGAGAGAGAGAGAGGAATGTAAAAGATAAGTTAAAAAGAAAATTAAAATTAAAACCAACCTCATGTCCCTATCAGCCCAAAGGGACATTCATGACTCACATTTATAATAACTGAGTACCACTCCCTTATATCATGCAGGTACCAGCAAGTCCTTTGCTGTAGAAACAACCCTTAACTCCTCAACTCTTTACCAGTACTTCATTAGTGTGTGTGTGTGTGTGTGTGTGTGTGTGTGTGTGTGTGACTGTACTGGATGATTTTGTGTATCAAGTTGACACAATCTGGAGTTCTCACAGAGAAAGGAGCCTCCCTTGAGGAAATGCCTCCATGAGATCCAGCTGTAAGGCATTTTCTCATTTAGTGATCAAGTGGGGAGGGCCCCTTGTGGGTGGTGCTGGCCTTGGGCTGGTAGTCTTGGGTTCTATAAGAAAGCAAGCTGAGCAAGCCAGTAAGGAACATTCCTCCATGGACTCTATATCAGCTCCTGCTTCCTGACCTGCTTGAGTTCCAGTCCTGACTTCCTTTGATGATGAACTGCAACATGGAAGTGTAAGCTGAATAAACCGTTTCCTCCCCGACTTGCTTCTTGATCATGAAGTTTTGTGCAGAAATAGCAACCCTGACTAAGACAGAGACCAATAATATTCTTCAAAAGTAGGAACTTCATATTTCCAAAATAATCTCTAAGGCAGACTAGGGGTATGGCTGTGCAGTTAGAAGTACTTATTGCTCTTGCAGAGAATCAGGGGTCAGTTTCCAGCATTCAGGTCAGGTGGATAGTAACTGCTTGTAAATCCAGTTCCAAGGACCTGACCTGACACCTACTAGGTTCTGTGAGCACATGAGCAAACATGGTACAAATAAAAACTAATGCATATACTCATGAATAAAAGGAAATAAATCTTAAGAACAATATTCCTGGTATGACGTCTCTGCAAGAAATATGCTTGCTTTCTCAACTTTGAGAAACCATGATGAATGAGAAGTGGGAGATGGCTTTGCATATTTACTAGCCAGAACTTCTGCCTGAGTCATCAATTTCTAGAACGTCTTCATTGTCTGCTCCTCTGAGTGGGGGAAAAAGCAATTCAGTTTATTACTCCTTTTTTTTTTTCCTTAACCATTGGCTTAGACACAGGGGGCTGAAATAGGAAGAGGGCATGCTATGCTTGGCTTCCCTGGATCCCACAATTCCTGGCTTTAAACTTAAAATCATCAGGGTTGGAGCTAGAGCTACAGTGCTTGGTGGGAAGACCATATAAAAGGAAAACCTGAGAGTTTTTGAGTGGCTCACACACACACACACACAATTTTGTATGGCTATGTTTGAGGCCAGCCTGTGAGTGTGCCATAGAATGTATGTAGGAGATAGAATTCTAGTGAAATGCAAACCATCAGGTCATAGGTTTTTCAAGGAACAATTTTTATTACATTCCCAGAAGTAATCTGGGCTCTGATTTTAATCCACCTTGTTTAAGACAGAGTCTGTGGTTGTTCACTGCTATCTATGCCCCACTAGCTAGGCTGGAAACTTCGGGAGATTATTTTATTTTACCCTCCTGTCTCTACAGGGGTCTAGGGATTACAGAAGTCAGTGCTTTTGGTTTCTTCATTATCTCTGGGGCCCAAATGGTCATCAGGTTCTTTACCCTTTGAGCCACTTCCATAGCCTATGATAAAAAAAATTTTTAAAATCTTTTCTTTATTTACTTTTATTATATTTGTTATACTTATGAGTATTTTGTCGGTGTGAACTATGTTTGCTCCTGGTGTCTCAGAAACTAGATCAGACTGCCAGATACCAGGGAACTAGAGTTGTAAGCTCCCACTAGGGTACTGGGAATCAAACTCAGGTCCTCTGGATAAGCAACAGTGTTCTTAATTACTGACCGCTGACAGTGGTTCTTTTTCTTGAACAAGATTTCTTGATGCAGCACAGGCTGACTTGGAGTTTTCTGGGTAGACCTGTCCGGCCTCCAAAGGTGCAGAGATTCTCTTGCCTCTGCCTCTGAAGTGCTAGGATTAAAGGTATGCGCCACCACCCCAGCTTTGATAGTGGTTTTTGTTTGTTTGTTTGTTTGTTTTTGTTTTTGTATCTGTGCTTTGTTTTTCATGGAAAGAATTAGATTTGTTTTTTTTTCTAACAAAGAGGCTATAGGAATAATTTTTTAAAAGGAGTTTTGTGTTATGCAGAGACAAAACCCCTAATGTTATTACTTGTGTACCCAGACAATCACAATAGAGAATATCAAGAACACAGAGTTACAACCTGATATTAGCCAATTAAAGCAAAATTAGTGAAAAACAACAACAAACCTGCAGGTGATGATATTAATCACTACTTTATATAATCCTCAGTGTGCATTAGGGGTGCCTTATTAATCCTCTTGGATCAAGTTATTTTCTGGATTAAGATCAGAGTCCAAATTATTTCTGGGAATGTAATCAAAAATATTCCTTGAAAAGCCTACGACCTGATTGTTTGCATTTCACTAGAAAATTGCACTGTACTTTCCCAGCGAACTCAGTTGTTCTTTGAACAACTATTCATACCTCTTACTGTCAACTAGAATTATTTGATATGCACATCCCTCCAAGGAGAAAATGTAGTTCTGTCCCTTGGGCTGCATATTAAGAGACAATTCAGAAGCTTATATTCCTAACTCTCTGTTGCAGTCGTTTGCGGTCCTACATCCCTGATTCTCAGAACAGCAGAGAAGAATCTTACCTCGGAACCAGTAGAACTTCTTCCTTGTTGATGTTTAGAGGGGCAAAGAAGAATATAAATGTCAGGAGTCTTGTGCTTTCAGAGCTTGGGATTCAGCATCAGAATGAATGGGCAAAATGCTGTCCAGTCCGGGAAACAAGAGTGTGAAGATAAATATTTCCATAAGGGAAGTTACCTTACAAGGCAGGGGTGTGTTACCTGGTGCAAATATTTAGAGTCAAAACTGCCAATGCAGTAGCATAGCACTTCTATTATTTTCATGTGCTTTTAGACCCACTGAACAATTCATTCACAAATGAGTATTTATGAGGCACAGAGTCAAGAGCATCATTAGTTTAAAGGCAGTCTCAACTATGTAGTAAGTTACAAATGACTCTGTCTCCAGAAACGTTTAAATCTGACAGCATGGTCAATTTCATCCCAGGGGACATTCTCTTCCTCAGTTAGCTCACTGATCCACCATCATTTAATCGTTTCTTGAAAACATGTTCTGGGTATAAGTCTTGTGCAATTGACCTCTTAAATACCCCTAGGTACAAATGAAGGCTCCACCTTATCCTTAACCCTTCCCATATCTCCCGTTTTGGAGACAGGCTCTCACTATGTAGCTCTGGCTGGTCTGGAACTTGAGAGCAAAATACTCTCCAATTTGTAGGAATTTAGTTACATAGACCTGCACAAGAGAGGGGGGAGGGAGGATAATAAAATGTAGAGTCCATTACTAAAGGTTCCTCACTTATGAACAGGTTAATAATATCACCTATCATGCCAGGTGGTAAAGATGAAAGGATTTGGACCAGAAAGCAGATACAATTGTAACTGGCACACAACAACTGCTCAGCAAACATTAGTCATTATTAATCTTTGTTACATAAAAGCTTCCCTGTAATTAGTGCTCTCAAACACCTTGCTAGACAAAAGGAAATAATACATTGTGAAGAAATAAACATGCTGTCTCTCCTTGTGATGCTCACAGTTTTGTAAAAGAAAAAAAAAAAAGAAGTGAAATATTTGATATCAAATGATATGAATTAAATGAATAGGTTCCTTAGAGCATACAGTCATGGAGGGAGTGTGTACACGTGGGTGGGTAGAGATGTCTCTGCACAAATGGCATTGGAAGTTAGTTAATGAAAAAAGTCGGAGTGTTTTAAGGGAAAATACAGAGGCCCAAAGAGAGTGCCGTATTCTAGGCACCACTTGAAGACCATCATGGAATCAGTGCTCTAAGATTTGCCAAGTTAATGTGGATTGATGGGAGCAGACGTGGGGATACATCAGAAAGAGTAAGATGTCCCATCTCAGGGTATGAAGGCCGGGTTTTTGCTTTATTCTAAGAAACTATTGTGATGCCCTTGACCAGAGGTCATTCTGGTGTAGACAATGAAGTGGTAGCAACAATGATGAAGAAGCATGGTCATTGCAAAATCCATCCCAGCAATAAAGCGCTCAGTGGATCCTCTGTGAAGAAGACATAATGCTGGGAGTTAGGACTGACATTTGGCTTTCTGGCTTAAGCAAAGGGGCAAAGTTCAGACCTGTTCAGACAGGAAATCTCTGTGGAAAATCCAATATAGAGAAAGCATGGGAGCACTGGGAGAAGGGCAAGGAAAGAAGAAGGGAAGAGAGAGAGGGAGGGATAGAGAAGAAGTGGGTGGGGGCTCAGTGTTTGAGAGAGAAAAAGAGTTTACAAAGCACAAAATGAACTTTTTAGAAACTTAGAAACAGGGGAAGATGTTTTAGCATGTTTCCACCAATACTATATCTGAAATGCCACATGTAGCCCCACAGTGGAACTGTTACAGGGACTGCAGAGGCACCAGAAAATGTTATTACAACAGTGTATTCGTTCTTCTCAACGTTAAAGGTCTGTCAGTATTCCCATTACAAACTCCAATTTTCAGGGGTTTATAACTTGGCCATTTTAAAATTACTTCAGGCTGAAACTTGCAGGCAATCAAACATTTTTTTAAAAATAGACTTAATGCATTTTTTTGGTCAAAATCTAGTTAAAATATTGCCTAATTTTTCTGAGATAAAGTGACTTTTAGTAATATATTGTGAGGCAAATGTTTAATTAAAAATATTATATTTTAAAGTTTCTGAAAACAATTACACTGATAATAACGTATTGGATCCTGTGCACATTGGATGTGTGGAATCATAAATGCTGCAGCAATACTAAGACATTATGTAAAACTTGGAATATACATTACTGTTTCAGATGAACTTCTTTCACATAAGACCCTCTATAAATTGGTTATGATATTTCTGAGACAATAACATGATCAAAATGTTACTTTACAAAGAGATATTTTATTACCTTACCTGCCAGAATTCAGCTTCAACATCGTTGTTCAATTAAGAATAAACCATCAAAAAAAAGAAAAACCAGAAAAAAAAAAAGAATAAACCACCTTCAGCTTAGATACAATACTTTGATTTCCTTTGAAACAAGGTCTCTTATAGCTTGGCCTGGCCTTTAACTCCCAGAACATGACCCTGATTTTCCTTCCTGTACCTACCTAGTACTGAGATGACACATATATTATACCATGTTTCCTTTTTTGGTAATATAATTAATTAGTCAATATCTGAATGCCAACTTCACTTCAATAAAATCAGTCTACATAGTGCTATAATTTAACCTTAGCTTTGTCCCAAAGGTCTGTCTCATAAAGGCCTATTTCCCTGAATGGTGGTGTTGGAGAACTTTTTTCTTTTAAATTGATCTTTTGTGTATATATCTTTGGCAGACGTATAAATATATGTGCCAGAAGAGGGTGTCAGATCCCCTGGGATTGGAGTTACACACAGTTGTGATCTGCCCAGTAGGAACTGAGAATTGAACCAGGGAGGTCTGTTAGAGTAGCAAGTGCTCTGAATTACTGAACTGTCACTCCAGCCCTACTGTAGAACTCTCAAGACTTACAGCTGAGACTGTAGGCCACTGGGAGCATAATGACCATGGTCTATGGTCTTCAGGGGGGTAAGTGCCCCTCCCCTTCTTTTTCACATCTCAGCTGGGAGGTGAGGAGCAGATTGGCTTTGCCATATGCTGTTGCCATGATATAGCAATGCACCCACAGTAAGAGGGCCAACTGGCCCTGCTGGAGTGAGTTCTCAACCTTCAGTCAAAATAAACCTTTTCCTCTTTGTAAGTTGATTATCTCAGTTACTTCTCCTGTGAACAGAAGGTGACTAACTCAGCCAGGAAATCTGACTGAAGTTACAAAACCACTCTCTTCCCTTGTGAAGAACATGAAGAAACACAGAAAAGGTCTTGGAATAAAAACAATCAAGTATTTCATGCCAGAAAAATGGGGGGTGCACTGATGATTAAGAAATGTGTTCTTCCTTTAACAGACAATATAACCAAAGAAGACAGGGACACACAAGGCTCAGGATTAGAGTGGACACAGGGGAGTGGGAGATTATGGGTGACTTTCATAAAAGGTGAGGAGATACTTAGCATGAAAGGTATCATTAAGCAAGGCACATCTGCATATGTGGCAGATGTGTAGCTTGGTCTTCATGTGGGTCCTGGACAACTGGAACAGTGGCTATCCCAAAAGCTGGAGCCTATACGTGGGATATGTTCTACTAGCTGGACTCCCTTGTATGGCCTCAGTGGGAGAGGATGTCCCCAGCCTTGCAGAGGTTTGATGTGCCCATGGTGGTGAGGAAGGGGATGGGGGGATAAGGAGGGGGACCCTACCCACTCAGAGGAGAAGGGGAGGGGGAATGGGGGAAAGAGCTGTGGGAGGGGTGACTAGGAGGGGGCAGTGAGTGGGATATAAAGTGAATAAGTTAAAAAAAAAAGAGCTTCAGTGGCTGGACACAGAAGAGGAAGAAGAGCAGATGGGTGGTGTAGCAAAGCAAGAGGGGGCAGCACACACACAATACGGAAATGGGGAATCGCATGACATTTATCGGGATGATATCATCACAGTTTTCAGGAATTGAGTCACAGTTGTTCTCTCAAGCGTTTCTTAGATGTGTGGGATCAGAGCATGTAAGCTCTTTTTATGAATGTGCATAGCTGACTGAAAGGGTTAAATTAGTTGGTTGTGCAAAGTAAACTCTCCTGAATTGGCTCCTCATTAAGTGAATTGAGCTCAAGGAAGCAACCCTCCTGTTGGTGGGGACAGGGCAGGGGGATTTGTTTGTAGTTGCTTCTCTGTAGTGATAAAATAACCTCAGTCTAATATCGTGAACAAAATAACTGGTAATATAAAGGATGTGATTTTAAAAACAAGTGCAGCACTGGCAATATAAGCTAAGTGGCTTTTTATATAAATTGCCTCTCCCCTTTAATTTGGATAATGCAATATTGAGTTGTTGTTCTCTCTTCCCTTTGTGGTTCCTGGGATCAAACTCTGATAGTCTCACAAAGCAAGTGCTTGCTCCCCACCCCTGCCTTTTCTCTTATGCAGCATTGTTTCGCTCCCATCTTATCTGTTAGTAAAATTCATGTTTCTGAAATGTAGCTTATAAAGTACACCATTCACCATATGCCAAAAAGCAAAACCCCGTGGTGGCCAATAAGTGCATTTTATAGTTTCACATTGAAAGCAAAAGAATGTTTACTTCAAAATGCTATGTTTTGGGTATATTTAATATCTAAATCCTAGATTATGGAATGGGAGGTAATTTTAATATATTTCTCTCATACTTGACAAATAAAGGTTTTCTTTAAAAATTATTTTTATTAATTCTTCAAGTATTTCTAACAATGTATTCTAGTCCTTTTCATTCCTCACTCCTCTCCAACTCCTCTTGGCTCCACCTCCTCTTTTCAGCTCCTCCTAGACTCATGTCCCCTCTTTTATTGCCATTATTTTATTTTTAATTAAAACGGAACTCAAATATGACTCACCAGTATAATTTCTAACTACATTCTAAATACTTACCCTTATACTCACAGGTAACTCCCACCCCACAACAAAGCCTTTTGGCAGCACATAGAGTCCATTTCAGAAAGACATACCTACTCAGTGTGCTAAGACCAGCTGACAGTAGGGTGCCCAGCCCTAATTGATACTTATACAGCTCAACTCTTACATTCACCCACACTTTCCTCTGAGAAACCCATTAAGCTTAGTTTGTGCTCCCCATATACTCCTGGATATCTGGATGTCAGGACGTCTACTAGGGCATGGTTGACTTATGAGTGGTCCCTGATTCTCCCTCTCCAGAAGCCATCAATCGTCAATAACACCCCAGTTAAGGGGAGGGGCTTGTGGAGAATAGTTTTCTAACCAGAAATGATATTTTAAAAAATAATTCGCAGATTGATCAACTGCAAGTAATTAAAGTACATATGTTTGCCAAAAACAATGTATTGACATATTAAAATTAAATGAAAATTATATGGCACAGATAATGGAAAACCCCCAGAAAGCAAAATGCCCTCCTAGGTAAAAATTCAATGGTATTATATCTGGAGAAAAGAGAACATAAATGGCCAGAGAATATACAGGAAGATGCTCAGTGTCCTAGGATGTAGAATAGTAGGAAAAAAAGGCAACTTTTACTCAGTGTTCACAAATAGCTGCCTGATAACAGCCAGCTAGGTGGCTATCTTAGCTACTTTTCTATTGCCGGCATGAACACCATTTCAGTAGCTGCTTGCAGAAGGAAGCATTTCATTGGGACTTGTAGTTCCAGAGAGATGAGAGTCCATCACAAGTGAGACTACAGTAGCAGACAGGCATGGTGCAGGAGCAGCGGCTCAGAGCTTATATTCTGATTTATAGATGGAAGCAGAAACACGCACTGGGAATAGCCTGAGTCTTTTGAAACCTCAAAGCCCACCCCCAGTGACATACCTCCTCAAAGGATGTCCACAAATCCTAAGCCTTCCCAAACAGTTCCACCAAGTGAGAAAGAAGAATTCAAATGCATGAGGCCATGGGAACCGTTCTTCCTCAAACCACCACAGTGACATTGTGATACAACTCTCTTATGTATTATTAAAGGGAGTGTGAATTACTGTGCCATTTCAGAAAGCAAACTGCTAAGATTCATAAAAAAGAGCAAATACTTAGGAAAGGCTGGCTTCAACATAGAGAAACACAACAGCTCATGAAGTAAGTGTGGTGGTTGGAAGAATGTCTCCCACAGCCTCATATATTTGAATGTTTGCGTGCCTGTTGGTGGGCTCACAGCAAAGATTAGGATGTGTGGCCTTGTTGGAGAAGGTGTGTCCTTGTTGGAGGAGGATTGTTACTGGAGGGAAAGTTTTGAGGTTTGAAAAGCCTAATGTCTACACACTGCCTCCTACTTCTCTAGGACCTTGTTGGTCTGACTGTCTGTCTGTCTACCTGCCTGCCTGCTGTCATGCTTCCTGACATAACGATGATAGACTCATCCTCTGACACTCTAAGGAAGCCCCCAACTAACTTTTTTTTTTTCTTTTAAATAAGAGTTGAGCCAGAGACATGGGATGGGGGAGGCTTCCAGGAGTCAATGTGAGTGACCTTAGCTGAGATGCATAGCAGTGGGGATATGGAACCTGAAGAGGTTACCTCCTGTAGCCAGGCAGGGCCTCCCCAGTGGAAGGATAAAGACACCAACCTACCCACAAAAAATTCTTCCCAAATTTTGTCCTCTCTAAAAGAAATTCTGGGACAAAGATGGATCAGAGACTAAGGAAATGGCCAACCAATATCTGGCCCAACTTGAGATACATCCCCTGAGCAAGTGCCAATCCCTGACACTATCAATGATACTCTGTTATGCTGGCAGAAAAGAGCCTAGCATAACTGTCCTTTGAGAGGCTCCACCCAGCAGCTTACTAAAACAGATGCAGAGAACCGCAGCCAAACATTGGTCAGAACTTGGGGACTCTTATGGAAAAGTTGGGGGAAGGACTGAAGGCTGCCCACCCTCTCAGAGGAGAAGAGGAGGGAGGTTGTGTGGGAGACTCTGTGAGGAAGGGCTGGGAGCAGGGGCAGCAATTGGGATGTAAATGAATGAATGAATGAATGAATGAATAAATAAATAAATAAATAAATAAATGGAGAAAAGAATAAGGCTTGACTTGGTCATGGTGCGTCTTCACAGCAATAATAACCTTAACTAAGAAATGAGCTAACAGTAGTATGTATTCACTAACTAAATTCTGGAATGCAGAAGAAGATTGTGTTTTCTATATCTGAAGAGAGTCAATGTCAAAGTAAAGAAATGAAGTGATTTCAGTAGATCATAGTTGTTGCTGCTTGGAAAAGAGAAATGGAGAGATGGTAAGTAGATTTATTGTTGGAGAACATCGTAACACATGGTTTTATAAAATTCTGAAATAAACCTGAAATAAGCATTCTATAGATATGCATGTGGTAACATTTTATACATAATTACATACACAGATTTATATTTGTATAATATAAAAATTATACTACAAACACATAGTTTCTTTATGTCAAGGTTGAAATAGCTATTACATTCAAAAGCTAATGGCAACTGACATGTTATTAGCTGTTTTAGTCAGGGTTTCTATTCCTGCACAAACATCATGACCAAGAAGCAAGTTGAGGAGGAAAGGGTTTATTTGGCTTATGTTTCCACACTGCTGTTCATCACCAAAGGAAGTCAGGACTGGAACTCAAGCAGGTCAGGAAGCAGGAGCTGATGCAGAGGCCATGGAAGGATGTTACTTACTGGCTTGCTTCCACTGGCTTGCTCAGCTTTCTTGCTTATAGAACCCAAGACTACCAGCCCAGAGATGGTACCACCCACAAGGGGCCCTCAACCCTTGATCACTAATTGAGAAAATGCCCTACAGCTGGATCTCATTGAGGTACTTCCCCAACTGAAGCTCCTTTCTCTGTGATAACTCCAGCTTGTGTCAAGTTGACACACAAAACTAGCCAGTACACTAGCATAATAGAAATGTCAAGATAATATAAATTTGAGAGTCAACCATATTGTTGGGGCATTGGCTGGTGGATCTTTGTGAGTTCAATGCTAGCCTTGTCTACATATTTCCAGGCCACCTAAAGCTATATATAGTAAGACCCAGTCTCAAAAACTAACCAACCAACCAACCAACCAAGAAACAAAACCATCACCGCCAAAATATAAGTTATAGGACTTGTTAAGATCATCTAGGAGAAGACTGAGGGAACAGGTTAGGTATAAATGATGATAGTAAGGATTGCAAACATTATCTAGTGATAGAAACTTAGTTGAATATGCATATTATAGGTTGCCATATTACTTTCAGTAAGAATAAGCAATATATATATATAGTCTTGTTATATTTAGTATACATACTTGAACCTGAAATATAACACAAGATGAATTACATGAATTTATGTACATATTTTCTAAAAATGTACAGAAGTATATATTTATTTATTAGAACATAAATGTTGAATTGTACAGAATAGAGGATTATTGATATTTTCTATTCTAAGTTTCTTTTATGTTTGCAACCTTTTACTGCAGCCTAAAAAAATCATATCAGGTCTTGGGGAGGTGGTTCAGTGGATAAATTGTATAGTGGATAATGTTTTACAAGCATGAGGACCTGAAGAGAGTCAATGATGAGAGCTTGGATGCTCAGAGTTCGTGTAAAAGCTGGGAAGGCATGACAACTGTCTGTGAGGGAGATGAAGCCCTGGAGCAAGCTGGCTAGTTAGATGCACTGGCTGGTTTTGTATGTCAACTTGACACAAGCTGGAGTTATCACATGGAAAGGAGCCTCCCTTGAGGAAATGCCTCCATGAGATCCAGCTGTAAGGCATTTTCTCAATTAGTGATCAAGGGGGGAGGAGGGTCCAGCCCATTGTGGGTTATGCCATTCCTGGGCTGGTAGTCCTGAATTCTATAAGAAGGCAAGCTGAGCAAGCCAGGGGAAGCAAGCCAGTAAGCAGCATCCCTCCAGGTCCTCTGCATCCGCTCCTGACTCCAAGTTCTTGACCTGTGTGAGTTCCTGTCTTGACTTCCTTTGGTGATGAACAGCAATGTAGAAGTATAAGCTGAATAAACCCTTTTCTCCCTAACTTGCTTCTTGGTCATGATGTTTTGTGCAGAAATACAAACCCTGACTAAGACACTAGATTAGCCTGAATTGCTAGCTTAGGGGACAGGAAGGGACCCTGCCTAAATAAAATAAAGTGGAGAGTGATTGAAGAAAATGCTTGACATCAAATTTTGACTTCCACAAACAAAACAATATACATATATGTATACATGCATACTGTGATTCATATATATTCAGAAATTAAATATGTATTTAAATTTAACATAGCAAAGATTTGGTATAAAATAATGAAAATTAATTAAAATTGAAAAATGTTGTCCTATTAATAATCATAATCCATATATTATCTCTGAATAATGTCACAAAATTACTATTTACATGGATGGTTAACATATACTTATGGGGTTACTAAATAACTAAATAATGTTACCTTATTTAGCAGCATTTGACCATTTTATCTGTATAAGGACTCATGTTTGGCAGCTATACCATGTTTTTCTTGACCTAGTATTAAGGAATACATTTCTGAATGATCTTACTTATCAGAAGGGCCAGATTCTGTAAAAATCACCTTGGCTGATGAGTCAAGGAAAGGGAACTGATAATTTAATTCTATTATAAACAGCACATATCCTGGTGGTTTCTAATTCCATCTCATATTCAAATCCCTTCGTTGTAATTGCTCTCATTCTCTCCTTGTTTTCCTCTAATTATTCTGACTAGAACAATTCTCAATTAATCATGGACTGTGTATTTAATCTTAGGATTTCCTAAATCTGTCTTTAAAATTCTATCCTTTAATGTATATTCATAACAACTCAAATGTTTCCTATTTTTGATTGGATGATTAATGATGATAGATTTTTTAAATGTTCCCATTAAAATAGTATTGGTATTTTTGTAAATTATTTTTATGAAAAGTTTGATGTTAGTACATATACAGAATCAAATTTTTTAACCATTTATGGATCTTAATCTTTTCTCCATCAACCTGTCTAGCTAAAAGTAAAAGAATCTATAACCAGTCCTTATAAAATTTTATAATTAGTATGTTAATATTACATATAATTACAGTGTGTGTAATTTATAATAAATCTGATGTTTTAAAATAAAGTTAATACACTACTCTGTACCCCACATTATTAAGTTGCACATAGAGTGTGAAAAATTTTATTGACAAGAGAAGATTGAGTAGTTCTTTTACAAAGAGAGTCCTGAAATGGCCTAGAAAATAAGCTAAGAGAGCACACAGTTCTTAGGCCAGCTTGGACTATATAGTCTAGATGGTATAGGGAAACCTTATCTCAAAGTCAAAATAGATAAGTAAACAAATAAATGGCATATATGAAAGTAAACAGTAATAGACCATGAGTCTAAGCATAGCTATTTTAGGTTTTCAGAAACCCCCTAAGGTAATGGTGATTGAGGGTAAGGTGTGGAGTGGGCCCAAGGTGTTTTTATGTCACTGGAGCAATACTATTGTCACTAACCTCATCTTTCCAAGATACCAGGTATCTTCTGAGTTCAGATATTTCCTGAACTCACCTACTTTCCTTGTGTTTCATCACCGGGTTGCATCCCTCGGCACTTGTATTCCTCCCTCTTTATTCCCTTCGGAAAGCAATGACCGGCATGAATTTTCATACTCAAGGGTAGTTGTAACTAGCTTCCACTCCACTTCCCTTCTAGTTTGCCTTGGCAAACTTCAGGAACCCAATATCATTTCAAGTTCATTTCTGAAAATTGAACAAAACCCAGAATATTTTGCTACAATGTATGCCTATGTGAAAAATAAACTAAAATTTTTTGGTCATTAGAATGTATCCCCAGACAGTGAGGAAGTTGATTCAGCGAGATCATTCTGAACACAAAGCACCCTTGCTGAGTGCATCAAGCTTTAGAGAAAGGCATCTCATGGTAGGCCCACAGATGCTTTGCACTGGGTCTCTTCTTAGAATTGCATATTAACCCCCCCCAACCCCCCATCTTTAGATATTTTGTTCTTAAAGTCTTCCTTTGCCCTTCTCATCAAGAACTGTTTGCTTGTAATTAGTTCAGTGTTTGTTGGGACTTTCTCTTTTGAACTATTTTACTTGGATTTGTGGTTTTGCCAATATGCTCAGTGACCAAATTCAATGGGTTTTATTTGGTACCCCTACTACCTCATTTGATATGATACTGCTGTGGCTTTCTTGGAACTGGAGTAACAGATGGTTGTGAACAAAGATATGGATACTGGAATTTGAATTTGGGTCTCCTGCAAGGGCTCTTAACCACTGAGCCATCTCCTCGGTCTGTGCTATAAGTCTTTAAAACCTTCTAGTTGACTGATTTCACCCATCTTCCCCTACAATTTTTATGAAATTAATTATAAAAGGTTCCAAAATACCACAATTGTTACTGTTCATGTGCTAATATTAAAAATCCTTTTAGTAGTAAATTAAATTCACCAGATATCTTTTACCACAAATATAAATATTTGGAGATATAGTTTAATTATACAGTATCTTTCCTATCTAAGCTATTTTGATGCATTTTGAAAACTCTTTAGGAATCTGTACCTCTTCCTTACTATGATGCATAAGATTTATTAGTGTCTGGTTTAAGCTTAGAAAAAAAATATCTTAACACTTTTCACATCTTAAAATGTCATCTGTAAAACTGGCTAAAAAAAATGGGATCAGACCAGCTACTCATCCCGATGGCAAACCTCAGACAACCGTATTTTATTGGAAACAAAGGTGTCATGCTTAGAATCTTCTGGTCCTTTATCAGAATGGAACCTTTTCATTTTCTCAAATTCTCCTCCTTCCAGAAAGCCTGTTGTTTTCTGCAGTGCTAGTTATCAAATTCAGGGTCTTGCCCGGGATGGTTATGTATTCAACCACCGAGTCACACTCCAGCTCTCCAAAAAGACTCTAATGCCCAAAAGAATAGACCAGGTTACAAATTTGAAAAATACATGTAATATTTATTACAAGAGGATAAATCATCAACAAACTGAAGCATGGAAATCACATAGGAAGCTGAGGAAGACACCTGCGCGCGTGCGCACACACACACACACCCCTGAATATAAATTTGGCTTAGTTTTTATTTTAGTAGCTGAGGATCACCTATTTAACATACTTGGTCTATTATGAAACAGACCATCTTTTGTCTAAGTTTGCACCATCAGATGGGAAAGTTTCTCAGGTGTTCACAATCTTCCTGATGATAGGAACACGACTTTTGATCCTCAGAGAGGCTTAAAGGATGACAGCTGCCTTTCCATCCTTGCTCAGTGGAGCTAAGCGCTGCAAAGGATTTCCAGGCTTATGGATGCATGAAAATCACTGATGTTGTTTTATTGTTCCCACTGTATCCTAGTTCTTTGAGGGGGCAGATGTGCTCATTCATTATAGTGCTTAGATATTCTGTAGCTATTGATAATGAAATTAATGGAGATCCATCTACAGAGATGAGCAGGTGGAGGAGTGGGGCCTGTTAGTAAAGGCTCCTTAGGAGCCATCTTTCCTCAGCACTAGGTAAACTGTAGGGATAACAGCAGGGCTGGAAGTAAACAGGATGCCAGGCAGCTGTTTGCAGCAGGTGCCTTTCAGTCACCTTGAACTCCATTTTATCTTTTACATCCACGTCTCTCTGCCCAAATGACCAAATGACAAGGAGTTCACTTGTCTTTGCCACTGTCATGGATTCAGCTTTCTGGGGACCCCAGAAAGTGTCACATTCGATTAGTGTTAAGGAAATAAACAATGGGGCTGTCCAAATGAGTGCCTACTACGTCAAACTCAAGAAGTTATACACTGCAGATGCTTCTTCTGGGCAGCTCTAGACTTTCTAGTATGTAACACTGCCCCTTCATCACCAAATAATAAAACCCCTGTTACCTTTAAGGTGGCATGTTGTTTCCAGCTTTTAACTGAAGAATGCAGGATTAGTATAACAGGAGTGAATTTTTGTTTACAATTAGAAAGTCAGAGTTGTGCGTGCGTAAGGTTTTGTCAAAAACTATGCTGGGCACAGTGGTACAGTGCTATTAGCTCCAGCATTTGGAAGGTGGAGGCAGGAGCTTCAGGAGTCCAAAGTCATCCTCAGCTCCATACTGGGCTCCGAGCCCCACTTGCACAATGTATGGTCCCATTTCACAAGCAAGAATTATGTATGGAACTTTAGTCAAGTATATCAGCATCTCTAGAAACCTTTCTACTTAGTGTTTAAAACAGAGTATCCATCTTCTCTGACACTAAAACCATCCAGGTCCTAACAAATGGCCTTTACTTTCTTTAGTGGTAGACATCTATTTATGAGCAGGGTTCACATTAGCTTGTAATTACAAATACCTATCACAATGACTATTAGAATGCATTTCTAGCAACTGTGCTCATTGGTTTAATAAAATGACAAGATTGGGTATTTTTAGAGGGCTAAATAAATGGTATGAGGAGGGAGGTAGGTGGAACTTTATCATGATGCTCTTTCTAGGGTCTGATAATCCCCTCCTGCAGCCTTAAGGGCTTCATGTTATCAGTCTCAATCCACATAACACATCAGATAGTGCCTGGGTGTCCACACACCTCAGGCTTTCATCCATCCCAGGTGTCTTCCTCCCAAAGGCTGTGGGGCTCCTTTGGATCATCTGGTACCCTGTGGCATACATTGCTCTTCATGTATAGCCATGTTGATACTGCCAGTGCCTGTGGAGAACAAAAAAAAAAGACCAATGAGTATTTGTTCTGGAGCACATTTTGTATGCATCAGATCGCTCTAGGTTTGCCTTTTGCACAAACTCAGCATCATGGTACTGGAAGCTTACTTCTAGGTTACTTTAATCACTTGTATCCCCAGTTCTCTATGGAGTGGTAATATTGTTTTCTCTGGTTTGCATGGGGGTGGGCTGGTTTGCCTTTTCTGGCTGTTTCCTAGGAACACCACTGTGCTTCCTGACTTTAGCTTCTGCTTCAGCTCCCAGAATTTCTAATTCATTTTTGAGAAAATGTAACTAGAATTTTGAAACTTTTTGCTCAGTCAAGAAAATCTAGTCTCCACTCACACCCTCCCAAGTTTTAACTGGATTTCCCTTGTGTCTTTTTTTGAGGGGTTGGAGGGAGGGTGGATATAGTACTTGTATTTACAGAATTATGCAGAAAAGGATTCCAGACATTTAAATACTACAGGAATTGCTATAGAAAGGCTAATCAAAATCACCAGCAATCACTATAGGCGAAAGCTTGATTAAAAACATAGGAGACCCCAAAGGAACTTTTTAAACCTCTAAACCAAGCATTTATAAAAGATGTTAAGTATTCTGATATCAAAATATGCTTGTTTTGTGAAACTGGTGGTTTTATATTTGTATTTTTCCTTCAAAATAGAGCCCCAGCAAATTAGTTTTAATACTTTAGCAATTTAATATACAATGTTTTTAAAAAGCCAAAAACAGAACCAAGGTTACAAAAAGTGAAATTCAATAGTACTTAAGAACAGCAGTTTTCCACACCCGTTAAGTCTTACACAGCTAGAGCTCAAAACCATGTTAATCATCATTTGAGCTGTTCTGAAGCTGAGTTCTGCAGGAGCTTTGACACCAAGACAAGTAGCAGCATTATAGTAAACTCACAGACCACACACAAAACGTCTAAAGACCTCAGCTATAAAAAGTGAGAATGCCGTTTTATTTGCCACAGAAAGGAGGGAAAGGAAATATGTGAAGTAAATGTGACAATCTGACTCACACATCATTGTAAGGGAGCTCCCCAAATGCACACTGTTCACAGTTGTCTGAACTAAGAAGAACTGAAGACAGGAACTTTTATTAGATTAGAGTGCTCGCGTTCCTTTCATACAGAATTAGACCTGTGCTTAAATAAAGCCAGCACAAGAGGTAAAGGGTCCGCCCTTGGGCTAGGTTCAGCAACCTTCCCTATCAGACTGCTTTACAAGAGTCACAAAAATATTTATATTATAAAACATAGGTTTTCTCGGCTCAGTCTTGAAAGTCAAAATAAAAATATTAACACCCCATCACTATTTCACTTTCAGACCTTTTCTCCTGTCACTCTCAGAATTGCCTAGGCAGGCTGTAAAATTAAGCCATTTTACTAAGGTTCATCAAATTTAGCACTCCGTGAATTAAGCGTAAGGAGAGCAGGGTTATTTAAAATACTTCTCCTGTGCCCCACTTCCTTACTAACAATATGAACGTTAGAATATAAGGAAGCACAGGTAGGCACTCAAGACTTGAGAGAATTCCAGCTGAAAGAAACAGCTTTAAAAATCATTCTGCAAGTTTCTGAAATGTAATCAGACCATGTTGCCTTTCTCCCAGTTTCATACTGATAGGGATGGGGAGGTGTCAGATTAGCTCGTGGACCAATTATAAAAAGATCACATTTATTGCCCCCCCCCCAACCCCGGCAGTTAAACAAAAGAAACAGAAATACAAGAGTTTCTTTATACTACATGCTTTCCAGGTTTAAAAGCCCGTTAGTAAGCACACTGCATCAGTCCTTGGTCAGGGATGCTCACTTTTAAAATAAACACTGCCAGAAGAATGTCCTCAAATGAAGACTGGAGCGGTGAGGTAAAAGAGACAGCTATGTCCCCAACTTGCATAGGCGATCTCCCTTTCTCTTCGGACCTTCCGAAGAAGGTGGAGGGGGAGAAAAGGCAACGCTCAGTCCTCCATGGCAAAGTCTTTGGTCTTTTCCTCATGGTCTCCCACTTTGTAGCGCAGAAGTATGCGCAGACGCCGGGGGTTGTCCGGGGAGGGCAGCAGGGTGATCTCTCCGGAAATGTCCGTATCTTGTTCCACCGGCACCGGCTCGTTCAAGTAGAGGAGCGCCTGCTTCCAGTGGGTGGCCGGGTGAAAAGGCGAGGTGGACAGCACCAGAGGTTTCTCCGAGTCCCCTCCGGGAAAGGTCACTTGAAACCAGACGGCGAAACCATGTAGAGGCGCGGAACCATAGCAGCTGCAGCGGAAGCGCCCGCCCACACCAGCCTCCAGCTCCTGCTCCAGGCCGGCTCGGGCCAGCTCGAGCTGGGCAAAGCGCTGCGGCCGGGCCAGCACGTCCTCTCCGGACAGATCCTGCACCACGATCTCCGAATGGCCCATGAGGCAGCGCGTGGCGAAGCTCTCCATGCAGCTCATATCCACGCCATAGTGCTGCTTCACCTGGCTCCAGAAACCCAGACGCCACTCGAGCATCTGGTCGCTAATCGGGGCCACGAAGAGCTCCGCGGAAGCTGGCAGGAGGAGACCGCCCTCCTTCAGCCATTTGGTCCGCGCGTGGAGCACGGAGCTCAGCATGGACTCGTGCAGAAGTCCGTAGCCCATCCACTCGCTGACGATGGCGTCCACTCGCTCCGGCAGCTCCACGGTCTCCACCGGGCCCGGCAGGACGTGCACGCGGTCCTCCAACCCGTTGAGCCGCACCACCTCCCGGGCCTGTTGCCAGATGGCGCTGGCCTCCACCGCGTACACGCGCCGTGCCCCGGCCTGGGCACAGAAGATGCTGAGAATGCCGGTGCCCGCGCCCACGTCCAGCACCGTCTTGCCTCGCAGCGCGGCCCAGTTCTTCAGGATGCCTAAGCGGTAGGCTTCGGTGCGGACCTGGTCGGCGATCATCTCCTCGTGGACCGAGACGTCGGAGTAGCACTCGTAGTACAGCTGGTCCCGCTCGCTCTTGGTCCTCCGGGGTCGTGGCGGGGCCGCCTCCTGCTCCCCGCCATTTTCCTCCTCGGCTCCCTCCCCTCCGGCGCCGGCGCCTCCGCTGTCCCCCGACTCAAGCTTTCTTTTCTTGCTCAGCGACATCTTGGCCCCGGCAGCCGACCCCCAGCATTCGTTGCGCGGTGCGGTGCGCAGGCTCAGAGTCCCCGGGGCCTGCTGGGATTCGTAGTCCGCTTCCTGCATCCCGCTTCCTGAGGGCAGAGGCTCAACCAGAGTCAATCTTGGCACACCGTTATTTTCCTCTAACGCCATGACAAGTTGTTCTCTAAGACCACACTATTTTCCCGAGATCCTTTCAGTTTTTGCCCTTTCCTTTTACCCCTTGTCAGGGTTCTCTAGAGTCACAGAACGTATGGGTAGCCTCTGTAGAGTAAGAGAATTTGTTGATGACTTACAATCTGTAGTCCCCAAAGATGGTCAGCAGCAGCTGTGAATGAAAATCCAAGGATCTAGCAGCTGCTCAGTCCCACACGGCGTCCTGGCAGAAAAAGTGAGTTTTCCTTCTTCCAGTGACCTTATGTAGGCCTCCCGCAGGTGTGTCCCAGAATAAAGGTGTGTATCACCACTTCCGGATCTGGGACTTCCTTTTCCCAGGCTGACCTTGAGCTTTTGTCTCAAGTTTCCTGGGATTAAAGGCATGTACTACCTTGCCTGAGGCTAAACTTTTCATGGCCATATGCCTCAAGATCTTCCTGCCAAGGCCGGGCGTGGTGGCTCACGCCTTTAAACCCAACACTTGGGAGGCAGAGGCAGGCGAATTTCTGAGTTCGAGGCCAGCCTGGTCTACAGAGTGAGTTCTAATACAGCCAAGGCTACACAGAGAAACCCTGCCTCAAAGAAAAAATAAACAAACAAAAAAACCTCCACTCGGTTCAAGTCAGAAACCTGTGTCTTTCAGCCTCAAGATCACAGGTGAGTGAGCCTTCCAATTCTGGACTGTAGTTCACTCCAGATATAGTCTAGTTGATGATAGCCAGGAATAGTCACTACACTCATTTTTACACATTCTTGATGTAGGCACACCACTTACAGCTACAAGTCTATGTTTCCCTCACAGGACCTCCCCCGCCCCCCACTACTGAATTATGTGGCACAGTTCTTGTCCCTTCTCTGACAGTTGTAACTCACCAAACTCTCTGTTCTAACCAGAGTTAGGATACAAAGAATATGTATGACGCAAAGTGAAAACCAAATAATACAAGATCTTGATTCTGAGTCCAAAGTGATCCCTGAGGTACGTTAAGCTCCAGGGCAAATACTGAAGAAGTGCTGTGGCCATGAAATGTATCAGCCACCACTGTGTCTCTGGAGAATAGTTTACTTGGTCTTGAGTCCTGTTCTGAAACTTCTGTAGTTCAAACTAAAGAACAATTAACATCAAGGGTATGATATTCTCAAACCCATTTCCAGTGTCTTTGGTGACCAGCTTATATATACACATACATACACTTAAATCTATGTATCTGTGTAAAAACACTTGCTTGGAGAAATGGTGAAACTCATCTCTTTTGACTTCTTTTCCAATGCAATTCACTTTTAAAAAAAATTCTGCTATATCTCCTTTTAAAGCCAGAATTGATACCCACAGGCTCAGTTATTTTATTTTTTCTGTTAGTCAAAAAGAAGCTTGGTTAACAATAAATTAATCTCTTCATTGGCCATAACATAAAAACAATAATTTAAAGAATGTGTACTGGTATCTGGAACAGGAGCAATGGACAGCACTGGCTGCTCTTCCAGAAGACCCAGGTTAGATTAGAATATCCACATGAATGCTCTCAGTTGGCTTTAACCGCAGTCCCAGGGGACCTGTTGCCTTCCTTTGGCCTCCAAGAGTATCAAGTATGTATGTGATGTCCAAACATAGAGACAAAAAAAATAAAATTAATAAATGTAAAGATGTTAAACTACTTTCTTATTAAGAATAATATTTTTCAAGCTTAAAAACTGATCACACAAAAGAAAATGGGCTTTTAGCGTGTGTGTGTGTGTTAAAAATACTTAACTACATTAAACTTCTAGGCAACAGAATTTCTTCCCCTTTTCTCTCTATCAGTGTCGCTAATGAAATTGGTTTATTAATGTGAAATCCTCAGCTGTACTTGTAATCTCAAGGCTCCCAGTCCTGGCTCATTAGAACCCTCCATGGAGCTTTATTGAAATACCCATGCTAGGGTCCACCTCAACCCAGCTAAATGAGAGCCACTCAGGGGAACTCGGGCATCTAGTTTTTAAAGCTGCTGGGGAATCATAATGTGAAACCAGATGATTATGGCTAATTTTGATTTAATTAAATCTTATATCATTATTTTCAATAGTCAGGGCTCAGCAACCTATAACTGAAAATCCATAAAATAGGTATTCTTCCTTTTTACCTTGGTTTCTTATCTTCCGTTAATGAAGTAACGCCTAGAAGAGCACATGAGATTAGTTATAAATGTGAGAATTTGATAACACACAATGAGCTTTCCCTTAGCCTATACTTCTCTTATTCTGATCTCAAACCGCCAGCTTCCCTTTTGGGTGTGTTTAGTGTTTCACTTTTGAAGAGTTAATTAATTAATTAATTAACTTTTGCTATTTTGCTTGTGTGTTATAGGATGCTTGTAGAGGTTAAAGGACAGCTAAGGAGGTTGGGGCTCTCCTTATAATGTGGTACTTGGGATCCAACTCCAGTTGTCAGGCTTGGCTGTAAGTGTTTGTCCTCCTGAGTCATCTCCCTGCCCCAGAATGTGTTTATTATAAATCCAATTTTTAATTTACTTCTTTTTAGTTTCTTGTAAAAAAAATCTTTAAATAAAAGTTTGTCAGTTCATCTACTTTTTCACACTTCTTACTACCAAAGTCCAATTCTACAGAAGATGAAGGTGTCTTTCTAGCCTGGCAGTCTCTGATGGAATCTTACTGCAGCTAGCCACACCCCCAACTAACCCATTCTCCATATAATTGCTAATATGGGTTTTACGAAAACCCATATAAAATCACATCATTAGCTTTAGGGGTTTTTCTTTCTCTGGCTGGGAGAATCAGGTAACCTCAGATTACTTCCCTTCCCAACCTATTCTTTCCCCTCCTATACCCTCCCTTCCCTTACCATGCCATCCTATCCTTTCCTATCCCACCCCTTCCCATCCTTTCCCTTCCCATTCTTTTCCACCCCATCCCTTCCTATCTCACCTCATGTCAGAAATTCTAACTCCTCTGGTATCAAGATATACTGCCCATTTATACCAATACATCTTTTCTGGGTCACATACTCAGGAATAGTCGAATTCTGGAAAAGAATTCTCTCATCACTTTACATCAATGGTTTCAATGTGATTGGCCTTTCTTAGTTACGTGGTGTCTGTTCACAGCAGTAAAACCCAACCTAATACAGAAGTTGGTACCAGGGATGGGGGTATTGTGTGATAGGCCTGACCATGCTTTTGTTTGGAAGAAAGTGGATTTTGGGACTTAGGATTTGGAAACCAGCAGAATGCTTTAAATGGGGGCTTAATGGGCTATCCTAGTAGGAATAGTGGGAGACTGAGAGTGATTTGAATTGTGCAGACCTGGCCCCAGAGGTTTCAGTGGAGAATTTCAATATGTGGCCTGCAAACTCTTTTTGTTGTATTTTGGTGACGAGTTTGGCCACTCTTTGCCCTGTCTAAAGAGTCTACCTGAGGTGAAGATAAAGAATCTCAGGTTAATTGCATTGACAAAGGAAGTCTCAGAGATGCCCATCATTGATTCTGTTCTCTGGTTAGGTCTTGTGAAGAGACTTTTAAATAAGTGTAGCAAGCTGAGAAAGGAAAAATATAAAATGTATGGTTCTAGTATTAAGGGGACACCAGGAAGTGAAATGGGGCTGAATCCTGTTTTCAATGATATTAAATAATTTCGATGATATTAAATTAAATTAAATTGAATTAAGGGAGTAGTGATCTTGGGGCAAGATCCTACCCAGCTGAATTTAGGTCCAGGCATGGTAACAACACCTTTAATCCCAGGAAGCAAAGAGAAACAGATCTCTTCTGAGTTCAAGTCCAGCCTAGACAGAGCAAGTTCTAAGTGTAGAAAAAATTAAATCCAGGCACTGTGAACCATACCTTTAATCCCAGTGTTTAGGAGACAGGCAAATAGTCAGTCTGTAGAGCAAGTTCCAAGACAGCCAAGCTTAGGCAGTGAAGGAGTTGGAAAACAGAAAGCTGGTGATAATATAATAAAACAAGGGGACCATGTTCCAGCCCCATAAGAAGCAGAACTTGGCAGCTTTGGCCATGTGGCTCTGACTTTAGAGTCAAGAATAGAAGGGACTACTGGGACAATTGAGACTGGTTAGCTGGAGCTAAGAAATTAGTTGTGATTAAAAAGAGACCAGCATTACTGAGATGACATCTTCTGGGAAGTGTCTTCTGAGAGCACAAAAAAGCTGTGTTCCAGAGATTGACAAAGTTGTACCTTGTGGTGCATCTGGATTTGGTAATGTGTAAGAATCACCCAGGTGATACTGATTTTGAGTTATGAAAGCATCATGGAGAGCAGCTGAGGCTTGGCACTGGGAGAGGCCAGAGAAGGCCACTGATGGATATGCAGCCTCAGTTTCAGTTGATAGCCTAGGACAGAAGGGGTCATGCAAAAAAGTTGAAGCTTGGCACCATGAAGAAAGCCTATGATAGGTTTTGGTGAAGCTTAGTTATATCAGAAGACCCAGGGTGTTGCAGATGCCAGTACCATGGGATGACTACCAAAACCAGCAGCAGTAGTGGAGTGGAGTCAACTAGAGCCTAAAGTACTACAGAGGGCAGAGCTGAAGGAGTGACCCAAGCCCTTTGTAGGAGCCCAGAAGATCATGTATGGCTCTTAGACACTAGAAGTTGCAGAAATTGTAAAGTTGAAGTTGCCTTGGATACCAGAAGATGTTAGAGATGTCAGAGATGTGGGATTCTTGCCGAGGAAAACTGCTAATAGGGAGTGGAACCAGCCCAAGAGAGTGAAGTTTGTTCCTGCTGAATACCAGATCTGCCAACAATAGTCAACAAGGATGAAAGGAATTGGAGATCTAAAGAGTGCTTTGATACCAGATATGGAGATTTGGAGTTTGGAGTTTGCCCAGTTGGTTTGTAGTTGTGCTTTGGCAGGTGGTATTTTTACCATGCTGCTGCTGAGAACTTCTACAGTACAGGAGCACAGGACAGGCATTTGTTGACTCTCTATTATGTACCAGTTAATTATCATACATTAATTTTAGGTCATCGTCACAACTGCCCAGTAAAAGAAATCTCTTTTATCTCGACTTTGTAAAGGTGTGGCAAAAGTTAGCAGAAGACTCTAGTCTACAAAGCAGAAACTCCACTCCATTAGCTGTCATCTGACTAGACTGACCATGGACCTCACTCCTGCCTCTCTGGGGTGGCTGTGAAGTTCCCAGATCCCATCTTTCCAGAGTGATGAGTGAGCAAATAAAAGGTGCCAAGGTTCTGTAGAGCAGCTCTACCTTCAGAGGAACTGGCATTTAGCCTTCAGCCTCATGCATGGCTAGGGCCCTTTCCATCTGTGAACCTGCCAGGCTGCCTCTCTCTAAGGTGCCTTTCCTTCTGCATTGGAGTTGTTGTTCTCCTCCTCCTCTGCCTCCTCCTCCTCCTCTTCCTCCTCCTCCTCCTCCTCTACCTCCTTCTCTAACTCCTCCTCCTCCTCCTCCTCCTCTGCCTCCTCCTCCTTCTTCTTCTGCACATGGAGTACTTTGCAGTGGAAAAGGGATCCAGATCTTAGCTTCCTCAGCACTAAAGTTCAGCAGTAACTCTTATATTACTCACCTCCTTGAGATAGGAGGAGAGTTACAGATATACTGGCAGAATGTTCTCTGTGTTTCTTTTGTTGTGGGATACCCTCACATCCATCTAGTGATGAAACCTAATGTTTTTCAGACAAATGGACCTTGAAACAATGAATTTTGACTAGCAATTTAGTAAAGATGAAATGGATTAAAAGATATTCAAACTATGAAATTATAAAAGCCAGGTATTGTTTCATAAAACTTGTTTTAGCTGAGTATACTATATTTGTTTCTTGGTTTAGGATGAAATTAAAAACTTTAGCATTCACAGGTTACTATTCTCCCTGACCTTTGAACTTTAATATGTCCACAATCTTCACTTTGGGTTGTGTGATGCCTAATCTTGGCTGTCAACTTGATTACATCTGGAACTAATTAAAACCCAACCATCTGAGCACACTGTGAGGGATACTTCTATATTGGATCATCAAGAAGATCTATACTAAACCTCATTTGAGATTGAAAGATCCACCCTAAATTCTGGGCCACACCTTCACATAAAAGGCATGGAAAATGGAAGGTTTGTTTTTTAGCCTACTTGCACTCAGTCTGGATAGCAATTTCATTTATCCTGTTGCTGAACCGGCTATCTTGGGTGTCTATTAGGTATTAAATGTCATTCTAAAATCAGGAAACATCCCAATAAACAAGAAAAAGAGAGAAACCTTAACTCTGCTGGCATGGTTTGTATTTTATTGAGGATACTCATATGTTTTCTTGCTTACAAATTAATATGGCACTTAAATGCCAGCTCTCTCCTGCACAGTTTTAATCTTGGATTTCCTGATGTGTTTTACCTCCACAAATGCATATTTCTTATTTCTCCCTGATATAAGGATCTACAGTCTAAAAATATATTTAAAAACCTATTATAGAGATTGGACAGATTTCCTCCATGATTTCAAGAATTCATTATAAATCTCAAGCTGTGTGCTGAAGAAGGGTCAATCAGCATTAACATGAAACATGTTATAAACATGACTTTGATATGACTATTCATTAAGTCATGAAGTCCTTGCCACTCTGAAGTTACTCCAAAGCTTCCAACATCAAAAGAGGCACTCTGTCAAGAAAAAAAAATATCCTTTGTAGAAATAACAATAAAAGGCGATTTTAGTGTTTGGATAGGAATGGCAAACATAAAAACCTAGATATAAGTTATATCCTTGGTGAATATACTGTCTTTTAGCTCCATGGTCTGTTGGGCCAGCTATTAATCTCAATAATAAATCAGATGAATAACAAGTTGATAAGTTTCCAGTGATGCTGTTATGAGTAGACATGTTCTTTAAAAGGAAAAAAAAACAGTTAATGTATTTTATTTATGTAGTACAACAGGGATATTCTGAACTAACACCACATTATCAATTTAGTTCATATTTATTGACCTCTTAGAGTATAGAATTTTATCAATTTAAAGTATACATGTTGGCTAGGCTATTCCTACTATTTCTATTATAAACCAGACCACCAAAATGTGTGCAGTAGAAAAACAGCAATGTGCTTTACAATATGGAAAAAGCACTGTGCTTGTGCCTACATGACATAAGCAATGTGCTCAAAGCCTTAAGCGTAATAAGGATGAGGCAGCTTAATGAAAATCAAGTATTAAGATTAATAAATATCACTCAATGAGATAGCTCCCTCTCTTGTGAAAAATCTTTCCTGTGAAAGAAAATAAGGACTAGCTTCTATCAGATGTTTATGCTCTCAATGTATCATAGCTTGTTGCTGAGGATCTTTAAAGAGCCTAGGAGTAATGGTTGGGATGGGATACAGTGGGAGAGTGCTTACTTACCAAAAACAAGGCGGGGTTCTATCCACCACATTAGAAAGAAAAGAGGAAGGAATTTTAACAATGATGATCAGGTGATTCTGTACAGTCTGTCTTCTCTAGATCAACAGCAGCACACCCAGGCTTAAGACTTAGACTTCTTAGGTGGCTTAATACAAACGAAACATTGAGAACCACCACTTAGGTAATTTGAAAAGGACAAGAAGTGTCACCATTTTGCAGGTTTTTACAAATTTAGTGGCCAGCACTGTCGCTACCAGCAGCAACAATTCATTGAAATCAGGAGCTGAGAAAATAATTTTACTACTTTGGAAGGCTGCAATCAATTGGTTTTTGCAGCCAATAATTCTCTCCTGATCTCATGAAATTGTTAGAAGAATTCAGGTCTTTGAACTTGTAGATTTGAGGTGCCTCTTTCATGGGGACATCTTTCATCATGGGTCTTCTGCTGTGACTTCCGCATCATGTGATACTTCCTAGGGGCTTTCTCAGAATGGTAAGCTTATTTCTTCAAGGTTACCCAAGAGAGGCTTTCTGATCTCAGGAACATGCTAGTTCTAGTTAGCCTTCCCCTGGCTCAGGATAGTCTCACATTTATTTGATAAGCTGAAATTTGATTTTGAACCTCAATTGTACCCATAAAATAAATGTTCATCTGGAGAAAATGGCTTAGAGTAAAGTTACTGAAGGTTTTCTCATTGAAGGGGACAAAAACAAACGATCTGTAGAAAGTGCGTTGGAGTGCCAAGGACCAGACTCTGCTTGGAGAGGCTTTCTGAGGGAGGGGTGTCTGGGAGTGGTGAAACAAACAGCTGGATGTCAAATCATGGATTACAAGCTGGTGGCCTACATTCTTCTGAGATGGCTTTCTAGCCTGCTTGTTTGTGTGTTCTGCTCTGATGTAGACAGCTTTTTCTTTTCTTTTTCTTTCTTTCTTTTTTTTTTTTTTTTTTTGATTAGGTATTTTTCTCATTTACATTTCCAATGCTATCCCAAAAGTCACCCATACTCTCCCCCCACTACCCTACCTACCCACTCCCCCTTTTTGGCCCTGGCTTTCCCCTGTACTGGGGCATATAAAGTTTGCAATTCCAATGGGCCTCTCTTTCCAATGATGGCCAGCTAGGCCACCTTTTGATACATATGCAGCTAGAGTCAAGAGTTCCGGGGTACTGGTTAGTTCATAATGTTGTTCCACCTATAGGGTTGCATATCCCTTTAGCTCCTTGGGTAATTTCTCTAGCTCCTCCATTGGGGGCCCTGTGATCCATCTAATAGCTGACTGTGAGCATCCACTTATGTGTTTGCTAGGCCCCAGCATAGTCTCACAAGAGACAGCTATATCAGGGTCCTATCAGCAAAATCTTGCTAGTGTATGTAATGGTGTCAGCATTTGGAAGCTGATTATGGGATGGATCCCTGGATATGGCAGTCTCTAGATGGTCCATCCTTTTGCCTCAGCTCCAAACTTTGTCTCTGTAACTCCTTCCATGGGTGTTTTGTTCCCAATTCTAAGAGGAGGCAAAGTGTCCACACTTTGGTCTTCGATCTTCCTGAGTTTCATGTGTTTTGCAAACTGTAACTTATATCTTGGGTATTCTAAGTTTCTGGGCTAATATCCACATATCAGTGAGTACATATCATTTGAGTTCTTTTGTGATTGGGTTACCTCACTCAGGATAATGCCCTCCAGGTCCAACCATTTGCCTAGGAATTTCATAAATTCATTCTTTTTAATAGCTGAGTAGTGCTCCATTGTGTAAATGTACCACATTTTTTGTATCCATTCCTCTGTTGAGGGGCATCTGGGTTCTTTCCAGCTTCTGGCTATTATAAATAAGGCTGCCATGAACATAGTGGAGCATGTTTCTTTCTTACTAGTTGCAACATCTTCTGGATATATGCCCAGGAGAGGTATTGGGGGATCCTCCAGTACTACCATGTCCAAGTTTCTGAGGAACTGCCAGACTGATTTCCAGAGTGGTTGTACAATCTTGCAATCCCACCAACAATGGAGGAGTGTTCCTCTTTCTCCACATCCTCACCAGCATCTGCTGTCACCTGAATTTTTGGTCTTAGCCATTCGGACTGATGTGAGGTGGAATCTCAGGGTTGTTTTGATTTGCATTTCCCTGATGATTAAGGATGCTGAACATTTTTTCAGGTGTTTCTCGGCCATTCTGTATGCCTCAGGTAGGAATTCTTTGTTTAGCTCTGAGCCCCATTTTTTAATGGGGTTATTTGATTTTTCTGGAGTCCACCTTCTTGAGTTCTTTATATATATTGGATATTAGTCCTCTATCTGATTTAGGATAGGTAAAGATTCTTTCCCAATCTGTTGGTGGCCTTTTTGTCTTATTGACAGTGTCTTTTGCCTTACAGAAGCTTTGCAGTTTTATGAGGTCCCATTTGTCAATTCTCAGTCTTACAGCACAAGCCATTGCCTTTCTATTCAGGAATTTTTCCCCTCTGCCAATATCTTCAAGGCTTTTCCCCACTTTCTCTTCTATAAGTTTCAGTGTCTCTGGTTTTATGTGGAACTCCTTGATCCACTTAGATTTGACCTTAGTACAAGGAGATAGGAATGGATCAATTTGTATTCTTCTACATGATAACCACCAGTTGTGCCAGCACCATTTGTTGAAAATGATGTCCTTTTTCCAGTGGATGGTTTTATCTCCCTTATCAAAGATCAAGTGACCATAGGTGTGTGGGTTCATTTCTGGGTCTTCAATCTATTCCATTGGTCTACTTGTCTGTCGCTATACCAGTACCATGCAGTTTTTATCACAATTGCTCTGTAGTACAGCTTTAGGTCAGGCATGGTGATTCCACCAGAAGTTCTTTTATCCTTGAGAAGACTTTTTGCTATCCTAGGTTTTTTGTTATTCCAGATGAATTTGCAGATTGCCCTTTCTAATTCGTTGAAGAATTGAGTTGGAATTTTGATGGGGATTGCATTGAATCTGTAGATTGCTTTTGGCAAGATAGCCATTTTTACAATGTTGATCCTGCCAATCCATGAGCATGGGAGATCTTTCCATCTTCTGAGATCTTCTTTAATTTCTTTCTTCAGAGACTTGTGTTCTTATCATACAGATCTTTCACTTCCTTAGTTAGAGTCATGCCAAGATATTTTATATTATTTGTGACTATTGAGAAGGGTATTGTTTCCCTAATTTATTTCTCAGCCTGTTTATTCTTTGTGTAGAGAAAGGCCATTGACTTGTTTGAGTTAATTTTATATCCACCCACTTCACCCGAAGCTGTTTATCAGGTTTAGGAGTTCTCTGGTGGAATTTTTAGGGTCACTTATATATACTATCATATCATCTGCAAAAAGTGATATTTTGATTTCTTTTTTTCTAATTTATATCCCCTTGATCTCCTTTTGTTGTCGAATTGCTCTGGCTAGGACTTCAAGTACAATGTTGAATAGATATAGAGAAAGTGGGCAGCCTTGTCTAGTCCCTGATTTTAGTGGGATTGCTTCCAGCTTCTCACCATTTACTTTGATATTGGCTACTGGTTTGCTGTAGATTGCTTTTATCATGTTTAGGTATGGGCCTTGAATTCCTGATATTTCCAAGACTTTTATCATGAATGGGTGTTGGATTTTGTCAAATGCTTTCTCAGCATCTAACGAGATGATCATGTGGTTTTTGTCTTTGAGTTTGTTTATATAATGGATTTCGTTGATGGATTTCCGTATATTAAACCATCCCTGCATCCCTGGAATAAAACCTACTTGGTCAAGATGGAGGATTGTTTTAATGTGTTCTTGAATTTGGATATCGAGAATTTTATTGAGTATTTTTGCATCGATATTCATAAGGGAAATTGGTCTGAAGTCCTCTATCTTTGTTGGATATTTCTGTGGTTTAGGTATCAGAGTAATTGTGGCTTCATAGAATGAGTTGGGTAGAGTACCTTCTACTTCTATATTGTGGAATAGTTTGTGCAGAACTGGAATTAGATCTTCTTTGAAGGTCTGATAGAACTCTGCAGTAATCCCATCTGGTCCTGGGCTTCTTTTGGTTGGGAGACTATTAATGACTGCTTCTATTTCTTTAGGGGATATGGGACTGTTTAGATAACTGTTTAGATCATTAACTTGATTCTGGTTTAACTTTGATACCTGGTATCTGTCTAGAAATTTGTCCATTTCTTCCAGGTTTTCCAGTTTTGTTGAGTATAGGCTTTTGTAGAAGGATCTGATAGTGTTTTGGATTTCTTCAGGATCTGTTGGTAGGTCTGCCTTTTCATTTCTGATTTTGTTATTTAGGATGTTGTCCTTGTGCCCTCTAGTGAGTCTGGCTAAGGGTTTATCTATCTTCTTGATTTTCTCAAAGAACCAGCTCTTCATTTGCTTGATTCTTTGAATCATTCTTCTTGTTTGCACTTGGTTGATTTTGCCCCTGAGTTTGATTATTTCCTACCGTCTACTCCTCTTGGGTGCATTTGCTTCCTTTTATTCTAGAGCTTTTAGGTGTGTTGTCAAGCTGCTAGTGTGTGCTCTCTCTAGTTTCTTTTTGGAGGCACTCAGAGATATGAGTTTTCCTCTTAGAAATGCTTTCATAGTGTCCCATAATTTTGGGTATGTTGTGGCTTTATTTTCATTAAACTCTAAAAAGTCTTTAATTTCTTTCTTTATTCCTTCCTTGACCAAGGTATCATTGAGAAGAGTGTTGTTCATTTTCCACGTGAATGTTAGATTTCCATTATTTATGTTGTTATTGAAGATCAGCCTTTGTACATGGTGGTCTGATAGGATGCTTGGGACAATTTCAATATTTTTTATTTATTGAGGCCTGTTTTGAGACCAATTATATGGTCAATTTTGGAGAAGGTAATATGAGGTGCTGAGAAGACGGTATATCCTTTTGTTTTAGGATAAAATGTTCTGTAGATATCTGTTAAGTCCATTTGTTTCATCACTTCTGTTAGTTTCACTGTGTCCTTGTTTAGGTCCTGTTTCCAGGATCTGTCCATTGATGAAAGTGGTGTGTTGAAGTCTCCTACTATTATTGCATAAGGTTCAATATGTGCTTTGAGATTTACTAAAGTTTCTTTAATGAATGTGGCTGCCTTTGCATTTGGAGCATAGATATTCAGAATTGAGAGTTCCTCCTGGAGGATTTTACCTTTGATGAGTATGAAGTGTCCCTCCTTGTCTTTCTTGATAACTTTGGGTTGGAAGTCGATTTTATTCGATATTAGAATGGCTACTCCAGCTTTTATCTTCAGACCATTTGCTTGGAAAATTGTTTTCGAGCCTTTCACTCTGAGGTTGTGTCTATCTTTTTCCCTGAAATGGGTTTCCTGTAAGCAGCAAAATGTTGGGTCCTGTTTGTTTGTGTAGCCAGTCTGTTAGTCTATGTTTTTTTATTGGGGAGTTGAGCCCATTTATATTAAGAGATATTAAGGAAAAGTAATTGTTGATTCCTATTATTTTCATTTTAAGGGTTGTCATTCTGTTCTTGTGGCTGTCTTCTTTTACATTTGTTGAGGGATTACTTTTTTGCTTTTTCTAGGGCATGGTTTCTGTCCTTGTATTGTTTTTTTTTTCTTTTATTATCCTTTGAAGGGCTGGATTCGTGGAAAGATAATGTGTGAATTTGTTTTTTTTTGTGGAATACTTTGGATTCTCCATCTATGGTAATTGAGAGTTTGGCTGGGTATAGTAACCTGGGCTGGCATATGTTTTCTCTTAGGGTCTGTATAACATCTGTCCAGGATCTTCTGGCTTTCATAGTCTCTGGTGAAAAGTCTGGTGTAATTCTGATAGGCCTGCCTTTATATGTTACTTAACCTTTTTTCTTTATTGCTTTTAATATTCTATCTTTATTTAGTGCATTTGTTGTTCTGATTATTATGTGTCCGGAGGAATTTCTTTTCTGGTTCAGTGTATTTGGAGTTCTGTAGGCTTCTTGTATGTTCATGGGCATCTCTTTCTTTAGGTTTGGGAAGTTTTCTTCTATAAATTTGTTGAAGATATTTGCTGGCCCTTTAAGTTGAAAATCTTCATTCTCATCTACTCCTATTATCTGTAGGTTTGGTGTTCTCATTGTGTCCTGGATTTCCTCGATGCTTTGAGTTAGGATCTTTTTGCATTTTGTATTTTCTTTGATTGTTGTGCCAATGTTCTCTATGGAATCTTCTGCACCTGAGATTCTCTCTTCCATCTCTTGTATTCTGTTTCTGATGCTTGCATCTATGGTTGCAAATTTCTTTCCTAGGTTTTCTATCTCCAGCGTTGCCTCACTTTGGGTTTTCTTTATTGTGTCTACTTCCCTTTTTAGGTCTTGGATGGTTTTATTCAGTTCCATCACCTGTTTGGTCGTGTTTTCCTGCAGTTCTTTAAGGGATTTTTGTGCTTCCTCTTTAAGGTCTTCTACCTGTTTAGCAGTTTACTCCTGAATTTCTTTAAGTGAGTTATTAAAGTCCTTCTTGATGTCCTCTACCATCATCATGAGATATGATTTTAAATTAGGGACTATGTTTTCGGGTGTGTTGGGGTGCCCAGGACTGGGTGGGATGGTAGTGGTGCATTCTGATGATGGTGAGTGGTCTTTGTTTCTGTTAGTAAGATTCTTACGTTTGCCTTTTGCCATCTGGTAATCTCTAGAGTTAGGTGTTGTAGTTTTCTCTGGTTAGATCTTGTTCTTCAGGTGTTTATGTTAGCCTTTATCATCAGACCTGGGAGTTAGCTCTCTCCTGAGTTTCAGTGTTCAGAGTACTCTCTGCAGGCAAGCTCTCCTCTTACAGGGCAGGTGCCCACATATCTGGTGTTCGAACCTGCTTCCTGACCGAAGTTGTGATCCACTCACAGAGGTCTTAAGATCCTGTGGAGGGTCCTGTGGGTACCTTGAGGGTGTCCTCAGACTCCTTGCCCAAGGTACCCCTGTGCTGTCATGGACCGGAAGGGACTTGTGCCCATGATCAGGCCAGGTTTTCTGCTTCCCTAATTAATGCAGTCTCAGGTCCCGTGCGATTGGATTGGAGCAGCAGCCGTGTTCTACTCACTAGAGGTCTTAAGATCCTGTGGCAGGTCCTGTGGGCACTTTGCAGGTGTCTGCAGACTCTGCGCCCCTGTAGACAGCTTTTTCTTGCTATTCTAATAACTCTCTTGTTGAGACACCTACATTTCTCTTCAATACAACTCTCTCTGCTATTAAAAATTCTAAAAGTTCCCTGGATATCTCATGGGTTTTCTGACCAAAGTCAGGAACACTGATATCTATATCTCTATTATATCTATATCTATATCTATATCTCTATTATATCTATATCTATATCTATATCTATCTATATCTATATCTATATCTATATCTATATCTATATCTATATCTATATCTATATCTATATCTATATCTATATCTATATCTATCTTGAATCATCTTACCAAGTCAGAAATCCTATTAGGAAAATTCTAAAAGTATGTCTTGGGTTTTCCAATCAAAATCAGAAAGCTAGAAAAAAATATTTTTAAAGAGCTCTGTTTGATCTTCACACAGCTTTCTCTGGATAGCTGCTAGAAAGCATTCTAAAAGAGCTATGCCACTTCTCTAAGTAATCCCTGGGATTTGTGACCAAGGTCAGGGTCAGAAGAGTTCTTTTTGCTCTCCAGGGATCTCCAGACATCTCAGTCTCCCCAGAGAAAATGTTCTAAAGAAGAACTGCTATCGCTTTCTGTTAGCTCATATCATGCAGACCAAAGCTTTTTATTTACATATCAATTCAGTTATTAATTCTCTCTTGATTATCCTAGGAATCAGCATCCTGTGACGCCCAGCCCCTTGATTCTTAGGAGACATCAAGCACATTTTTTTTTTTAAAAAAAAAACATTGCAAAAGATTTCAGAGAACTGGGCCTGGAGAGATGGCTCGGCGTTTAAGAACACTGGCTGCTCTTCCAGAGGTCCTGAGTTCAATTCCCGGCAACCACATGGTGACTCACAACCATCTATAGGGGGATCTGATGCCCTTTTCAGGCAGGTGGATGTATATGCAGCATACATTAAAGAATTCAGAGATCTGCCTGCCTCTGTTAAGTACAGAGGTTAAACTAGCTGGGTAGGATCCCACCCTGGAATTACTATTCTGACCACACCTAAATCTAAATTCCCTATGTCCCAGGCTAACCTCAAACTTAGGAATTAGCCTGCATTCGTATCTGCTTGTCTCTGTATCTTTGTGACAATCTGGCTCACAGTGTAGCTGCCTCTGTTCCCTTAGATCTGTGAAGCTCCTTATATAATTCGTATTACATCTTTATATTTTTGCATAGGTGAGAAATTATATATTTTTGAACTCATGTTTTTAGAGTTCCTTCCCATAGCCTTAAGGGTTGTCCTGAAGGTCTTAGTGTTTATCACTTTGCTGAGACATTAGCCACACCTTCACATCCCAGACTCATGCTGTCTCTTGATTATCATGGAATCATTAACCTTAACCAAGGGGGGGGGGGAGGGCAATTTCTCAGAGGGACATGGAGGAGCCTCATCATTCTGTCCCCATCAAGGCCTTGTTGTATTCAGCATCTCTCCCTTTTTTGTTTTTAATTCGAGGGAACAAATGCTGACCTTGAGTTTTTTCCTTGCTTGATGTAGACTAAAAGAACCAATAAGAGAGAGCTGAGCTGTCTGGAGATCTCTAGAGTTAACACAGCTTTTCAAGATTTTCTTTTTTCTAACAGGATTTCTGACCAAGGTCAGAAAGAATTTCGTAAAGAACTAAGACAGCTCTTCTAGAATATTTTCTAGCAGTTATCCAGAGAAGAGTGTTTGCAAAGTAAGCACAGCTCTTTAACAAAAAAGTTTTTTCTTGGCTTTCTGATTTTGATCAGAAAATCAAATAATTACTTTTAGAATTTTTCTAACAGGATTTCTGACTTGGTTGGAAGTTCCTAGAATTTTTATAGCAAGTTTTCTGACTGTGGTCATGGTTTGAAAACCCCTGAGCTATCCAGAGAGCATTTAGAATATTTACTGAGAGAGCTGTCTCAATCAGAGAGAGGTGTCTTGAGCAGATTATAGAGCCAAGAACTATCTACAGAGAGCTGTCTAGGAAAGCCATCTCAGCAGAACCCAGGATGCCAGCATGGATCTGAGATCTGACTTCAAGTTGTTTGTTTTCACTGCTCCCAAACACCCTTCTCTCAGGAACCCAGACCTAGCCATGGCTGGTCCTTGGCATTGGAGACTTTGGAGTGGCTCCTGTTATATGGAAATGAGTAGTTCTGGTGGTCCTTGGCATTGAAGACTCTGGAGTGTAGCTCATGTTATGTGGAAATGAGGAGGTCTGGTACAAGAAAATCAAACTAAATTTTGAACAAGCTATGTACTACCTGTGATCAGAAAATTATTGTGCAGCTTACTGTTCAGCTTGTTCAGTTGCCTTTGAATTTCTGAACCCTGCTAATGAGAAAAGTATGTCCCCAATAGTCACTCCTTTACTAGCTTGGGTCCCAAAGGAGACGATTCCTGGAATGAAGCCAGATTGAGCTGAGAACAAATTGACCCAGGAGAACATAACAGGCCAAAGCTCTCACGTAATAGAAGCAAGCTCCTTGTTTGAGCACTGGGGTATTGAGGTTGTTACCATAGCAGAAAAAAAGCTGATGAATACAAGGCTACATGAGCAGTGAATTATTAGAGCATCATGACCAGGTCCAGACAAAACATTGCCAGCATCAGTTCTTCATCTTGTTCTTCCAATGGCAAACTCTTTCTCTTTTTCAGAGGTGAGCATCTCAAGAGTGATATAAAAGAATCGGTGACCTGGTTTTATGAACTTAACATACACAGTGTGTTTCCCCATGTATTGTTCCTTTTCCTCACCATAAGAGTCCTTTGATTTATCCATGTGATTATGTAAAGTAGAAAGTTTGACTTATAGTGCTTTGTTTTATTTTACATTGTGAAAACACCAACTCAAGTAACCATGCTTCTCCTGCACAGATTCTCTTAGATGGACGTAATTTTTCCTGCAAGGAATTTCATTTATTTTTGGAATTTTTTCTTTATATTTCTTTCAACCTTTAACATTTGATAATATATTTATAAACAGCTTAACTTTGTTACATACTATATGTTGTGTATTCTCTCTGTATGAAACATTGCATATGTTTTTATGTACAAAATTCACTCACAAAGGTTTACTGAATACCTGATACTGCATTGCCTCTAAAAGAACAGGAGTAAACACAGTGGGTAAAAATCCCTGGTGCTCTGGACCTGATATTGTTTTGAGAATTCTATCAGTTACTTTTCTGTTGCTGTGGTGAGATACCATGAGCAAGGCTGATTATAGAAGAGTTTATTTGGGGTTACAGTTCTAGGGGATGTGTCCACACTGGCAGGGAAGAAATGGCAATGGATAGTAAGGTCAGGCGTATCACATTCATCCACATATAGGAAGCAGAGAAAGTGAGAATGATGTGGCCTGAGAATATACACTCTGAAAGCCCGACTCCAGTGATAGACTTCCTCCTATAAGACTACACCATCTTAAGGTTCCATAACCTCAGACAGCACATCTGGGAATCAAGTGTTCACTCGAATAAGCCTCTGGGTCCATTTCCCATTTAAACCACTACAGGAATAATCTTGAACTAATCAGAGTCTTTTTTAAACCATAACACTAGTAAGGTATAAACAAAACAAACCCAACTTGTTAAGGTCTGATTAATGATTTTCAACTTCCTGATGGTGATAATGTAATAATCTTTCATGTTATTCTTTTATGTTGTTTTTGAGATGCTCACTTCTGAAAAAGTGGAGAGGTTAGGATTGAAAGAACAAGATGAAGATTGGTGCTGGCAAAGTTTTGTTTGGATGTGGTCATGGCTCTCTAATAATGTAATAAATGGTGTCAGTAGAAGCTGTACTAAAATTTTGGATTTTAATATTTCTCTGGGCTAAAATGTGTAGTATGATGCTCTCCTGAGATGCTGGATCATGACAGCTATCAGTAGCTCTTAGTGGACCATGTGATTATGAAAGTCAATAGCAACCTTATGTTGAGTAATATTCTCAAGCTGTGCTGGTCAGTACATTAATGTACTAAGCACGTGTTTGAATTATGATGCTTTTAACTTACGGATTTTTACCAGGATGTAACTCTATTTTAAGTCAAAAGAGAATCTGGATGGATGGATAGATGTGAGTGAATTTACTAGGGCATTTGGTCCATATGATTGTGAAAGCTAAGAAGTCCTGTCACAAGTTAGTTCTAAGAATCCTAAAACTATCAGGGAAGTTGATAGTTTCATTCTCAGATTGAGACAAAAAGGCTGAGAACTGAGGGTACTCTTAATGCAAGTCTGGAGTCCTGAGGTCAGAGAATTTAAGACCTGTTATCTAAAGACAGGAGGAATAATGGGTCCCAGTTTCAGGAGAGAGAAGACAAATTATTTCTCTCTTTTATTCTATCTAGGTACCCAAATGATTGAATGACATCTGCCCACACTGTGGGTGAATCTATCACTCCCAGTCTACTAATTCACAAGACAGTCCTCCTGGGAAACATTCTCATGGACATGATCACAAATAATACATTTCTAGCTTTCTAAGTATGCCTTAATCCAGATAAGTCGACACCTAAATGCCAACACAAAGCTTCCATTTTGTACTTCATTTGCCTTCAGCAAGCATCTTAGTTATTTTGGCTTTTTCTTTAGTTCAATGACCTCCTACTTTTGTTTCTAGAGTGTCTGAATCATTTATGACCCTGCCTGAACTGAACTGTTATAATTTTACTGGCTGACTGCAATCACTGAGAATACTAATAAGACATCTTTATTATTGTTGTTATTATTACTATTATTATTTATTATTATTATTTATTCACTTTATATCTCTCTCACTGCCCTTCTCTTGGTCGCCCTCTTCCACAATCCTTCTGCCATCCCTCTCTCCTTCTCCTCTTAGTGGGTAGGGGCCCTTTGGGTATCCCCCCCATCCTAGAACATCAAGTTTCAGCACAGCTGGACATATCCTCTCCCACTAGGACAAGGCAGGCCAGCTAGAAGAATATATTCCACATACAGGGAACAGCTTTTGGGATAGGCCCTGTTCCAGTTATTCAAGACCCACATGAAGACTAAGCTACATACCTGCTACATATGTGTGGAGAGGCCTAGGACCAGCCCATTCTTTGGTTGGTGGTTCAGTCTCTGAGAGTCCCAAGGTTCCTGGTTTGTTAATTCTGTTGGTCTTCCTGTGGCATTTCTATCCCCTTATAGGGTTCTAATTCTTCCTCCCGTTCTTCACAAGAGTTCCCAAACTCCATCCACTGTCCAGCTGTGGGTGTCTGCATCTGTCTGAGTCAGCTGCTGAGTAGAGCCTTTCAGAGGGCAGTCGTGTTAGACTCATATATATATATATATATGAGTATCATTAATAGTGTTGGGAATTGCTCATGGGATGGGTCTCAAGTTGGGCCAGTTATTGGTTGGCTGTTCCCTCAGTCTCTGCTCCATCCCCAGTCCCTGCATTACTTGTAGAGAGAATAAATTTTGGGTGGAAAGTTTTATGGCTGTGTTGGTGTTGCTATCACTTCATTGGGGATTTTATGTGGCTACAGGAGTGGCATCTTTAGGTTCCATATCCCCAACGCTATGAATAATAGCTAAGGACACTTCCATTGATTCTTGGGCAACAACCTTATCCCAGGTCTCTGTATCTTCCTGTAGATGCCCCCTACTTCTCCATCCCCATCAGTTAGAGATGCCTTTATATCTCTACAATTCTTTGTGGAGTAGTAGTCCACCTTTTCCATTCAACATTGTCATATCTTTTTCCATCTTGATTCAGAGGCAGGGTGGTGAGAGCGCCATTCTTAACTTCCAGTTCAATGGAATCATTACTGTTTTTTTTTTTTTTTTTTTTTTCTGAGAGCAATATTCCTGCTTTTGGAGGAGAATATCAATGAGGGACTGTCTACACTGATTTGGTCTGTGGGCATATCAATGAAGGATTGTCATAATAATTAAGTTAATTGATATGGGACGACCCAATTCAGTATGGGCAATGCCACTCCCTAGGTAGGCAATCCTGAACTGTTTATAAATGGAAAAATGAAGATGAACACCAATGCACAAGTGTTAGTGAGTTCATATCCCATAAAACTGAGGACAATTCTCCTACTATAAAAATACCATTCCTACTCTGTATTGCAGACATTTAAATTTTATACTAAATTTTCTAGCTGCTTTGAACAAATACCCTCTTGGTTTTCTGATGAGCATTGTTTTGTTTCCTAATTGATAGGCCTTAGGGTATTATTGGGACAGTGTAATGATCGTAATTAAGAATTCAATTAATTTTCAGTTTCATGCACATAAACCTATTATAACGAGCTATGAAATGACAGATAATTATTGTTGTTATTTGGGGTGTCTGTTTTGTCAATATAGACAACATGAGGATGTACCCAGATGACAGAATCCCCTACAGTGTTCTTCCCTTTCATGTTCTCAGAGGTGTGGGCTCTCTCCAAGAGCAGGAAGCACATTGGATACTCTTCTCCTTATATTCTAAACTGTGGTTGTAGAGGCTCCACCACAGGTGTGCTTACTGACAGAATTATTTTTTTTTTATATTCCTTTTACCCGATCAGATTGATGTATGTTTTAAGGGTATGTACCACTTTATATCTTTTTTGCAGGTTTTGGGACTAGCATTTGTGGTGCATTATTTACTATTCATCTACATTTAAAAGATACAACTAACACCCTGGAGGAGTACAAATTGATAATCCTCATACCCAATTATAGGAATAGTCCATTATATTAATGTGACAGTGATACTCTTTAAGTGCTTGTATGATGCACAAAAGTAACATGGCAACCTAACAGGATTTTAGCCTTTAAGTTGAGAGAAAAGAAGAAAAATGACTAGAAGGCATGGTTAATAGCTCAAGGCACATGCTGTAAGCACTTATTTCAGTGTCAATTCTTAGCAAAGGCAACTTGCACATCTATTTGATTAACTAGCTCTAAGAAGTAAAATTAGCTTTTATAGGGCTTTGGAAAGAAATTCTGGTAAGAGGGATAAGAGGGTAGTTTTTAAATGGAGGTAATCTCTTAAGAAATGGTTCCTTAGCAGTTACAAATAGAGAAAAGCAAGATAAACTTGAAATAAGCCTGATAAATCCTCTTTTAGTCATTGTCTTCAGCTTAATACACACCTCAGATCTGTTCAACTGTCACCCTGAGGAGACTTAATCTTTATGTCGTTTTCTTCACCCCTCTTTTCCTAAGACAGATGATGATCGATTACTTCCTTCCCTACCTATCAGATGTGAACAAAGTCACCAAAGGAACGATTAGGCAGAGTTCTAGCTTGTGAACTAAGATGATGACCTATTAGTGAGATGTCCTGTGATCTATAAATGATGACTATTCGGCTTGTCTGGACACTCAAGTAACTTGATAGGCAAGCATGTCTGGGACTCACTCTCATCTACTGACGTTGATTCTATAAAGCTGGGAGGAGTTGGGTCCACACTACCACTGATCTTGATGAATAAAGAAAATTGAAAAGCCTATGTCATTGGCTGTTGCTGATACCCCTGGAGCTAATTGTATTTGATGTTAATTCTGGTTGCCTGTAAGGGGTTGCAAACAAGGAATAAGTCAGCACTAGGGTGATTTCCTGTAAAGCTTCTTTCCACTTTAATTATAAATAAAGGTTAGAGTTTCAGATTGGGTGAAGAAAAAGGGGAAGGTGGAGCTGAAGGTTTAGGGAGAGAAAGGGAGAGAGGACAACAAAGGACAGAGGAGGAGGTGGAAGGGACGTGGAACAGAAACACATGACCTGGAAAAACCACAAATTAAGGGGTCTCAAAGACAGGGAAGATGGTAGTGGAGTGGTAGATCTGCCCAATCTAGGTGCACAGCATGTATTCATGTTAACTAAGTTGTGTTTTCATTGCCCAGAATTGGAGATTTACCACAACAACCAGCAATTCAAAATATATTTCATGTATAGGTGGGGGCATCTGCTGAAAAAATTAAGTTTGTTTTAACGTTAATTTCAATTCATACTATTTCATACATCTATTACTTTATTTTCTAAGTATCGCCCCATGCTTTTAATAAAAAGCACAAAATCAGAGAAGCAAAATGAACTGAGTTCAAATATAACTAGTATTAGCTTAAAATATTAAATAAAAGCTTAGTCATAGTCATATATTGAGTTCACAATTGGAAACAGAATCTCATAATTTCTTTGAAAATGTGTTTTTCTTCTAATTAAGTACATTTTACAGTTAATTGACATTATTTACTAAAGGGCAATTCTATCCTTTCATTTCTGTGTTACTGAAACAATATAATGTTTTCCCCCCTCTATGGTAAAGCTTTTTTAGCAGCAGGCTTCAGAATGTTGATAGTGTTCTTTGGGATTATGTGTGCTGGGACATATCAAATTAGTATGTCAACATTTCACATAAGCATCCAATTTAGTCATTCCACAAAAATTTCGGCACCTACTAATAAGCCAGCCAGTATGCTGTGATTTAATGATATTAATGCCCTCTTTCTGGAGCAGCTTCACACACTAATATGGGAGACAAATATACAAAAATAGTACAAGAGGCATCCACATAAGAAGAGAGAGTCAAAAAGTGACTGTGGAAATATAAAGAGAGTGTGACAGAGATACTTACATGTTACCTTTGGCAAAGTGGGAAATCTCCAGCATAAATGTGAACAAGTACACATGGGAAATGATGTACACACACACACACACACACACACACACACACACACACACACACACACACACTCACAGAGGCCCCATGTTGTTAGTAAATCATTCTTAGCATCCTTTATGGTTCTTCCAACTGATTCACTGAGGCAGGCTCTCTCAATCAAACCCTGAAACCCTGGATGCACAGGTGCTCTGGGGATCACTCATCTCTGGCTCGTGAGGCTGGAATTACACACCAGCCACCACACCCACCAAGCATCCGTTACCATGTTTTCAAAGTGAATCATGTGATTTTGAAGATCTCTTCTCTTTGTACAGTTTATATTTCTATTGAGAAGCTTCGATATTCCTGTTTCACTCTCCATTTTTTTTTCAAGGTAGAAATTAGACTGAAAACCCTCTGACCTCTCAT
This sequence comes from Mus musculus, assembly GCF_000001635.26. Lineage (NCBI taxonomy): Eukaryota > Metazoa > Chordata > Mammalia > Rodentia > Muridae > Mus > Mus musculus. The sequence goes on from NC_000069.6 coordinate 110,274,632, forward strand.
CAGGGGGATGTATACTGAGTTTTCAACTTCTGTTGAGTGTACAGGCTAGGAAGGTGGGAAGTAAATATTAAATAAGGAGAGTCCCCCAGCTTGTCTGCTGACAGTATGGAAGAACCACCCATCTTGTGACATTTCTCTAGATCTTCACACATAGGCCTTATTTGCACTCACACCTTGGGAGGAGAGCAGATACACAGTGCAAGTAGGGTGACTTATTGATTGCCTCAATCCCAGATTGCTTCTCGCCTTTATGTGGCCACTGCCGGTTAACATCAGCCAGTTGTCATTTGTCTTTGGGTCTTCAAATGTTACTTGTTTTTCTCTGCTCTTCTGTTCTCTTTGTCCTTGTGACTTTGAGCCTTGAAATAAATGAAATAGAGCAACCCCTTCATGGAATGGTTTCAAGGAGAGAAAATGAACTCTTGTACTGAGTCAGCTACGTTACCTGCACTCAAGTCTGCATTGTTCTAGGACACGGTGCCAAGAGCTTAATTCATAATGATTCTAGGCTGCAGACATTATTATCATTATACTACTTTTCAGATTAGAGTTCTCAATTTAGAATATGTTCAGTGGTCTAAGAGCCAGAAAGTGCTTGGACTCTAGATTTTGGAATCTGTAGGTTGGATCACAAAGAGTTTGTGGTCTATAGGGCTTAGAGTTATTATGAACATACATTTCTTCTTGTTCAGCATGACACAGCCAGTGCAGATTCCAGACTAACCTTGGTGGTTTCCACAGAGAGCAGCAACAAAAGGAAAGCTCTCCATGGAGAATGAGCTCTGCAGGATGATCTGCAGCAGGGATTGGGCTGCTCTCTGAATTGGGCTGTGTTCTGGTATATCTTTTAGGATCCTGTAAAACATGCATTTTGATCTATTTTTGGTATTTTGTTAATTTTGAAATGTGAGCCACCTGCTTCCGAAGGAAGGTACCAGAATAGAGAGTAATAAAGATGTAAACATGACGTTTATGGGCAAAAGCAGACTTTTAGCAGCACAGTTTTAAAACTTAAGTATTTGACAGCTGTTTTGCAAAAAATAGACGACATGCTTCTACTCTGTCAGGAAGGCTCACAGGTATCTGAGTCTAATATGAGGCATGGGGAAGTAGCCGAGGGCACATTGCACAAATGGATTAATTATCTCGCTTGATTATTGGCCACTTCTAAACTTCTATTTTCTAAAATATTATTTTGCACAAAACTGGGTGTAAATTGTTATGTCCAACTTTTTTTTACATAGTTGGTGGTATTGAGTTTATAGCTTTATGTATACAGCTAGTTATTAATGGAATATATATATACACGTGTATGTGTGCATGTGTTGTGTGTATGTGATGAATAGGAATAAGGTGGGGTAAAAATAAGATATCTAGGGGTGAAGAGAATCGAGAATTAATTTTTGTAAAACTTAAGTACATTGAATTTAAAACATAAGAGCAGTAGCAAATAACTGAAAAAAAAACCCATATCTCCTCACAACAGGGCTTTCATTAATATGTAAATTATGACCCAGTGAGTGCTTTAACAAAGCTACTTGTTAAGCAATGAATGTTTGTATTTCCTTCAGACTTCCTCCTATGATTGAGTCCTGAACCCCAGTGTGATAGGGAGCTCATTAGAGAGAGGTTGTGCCAAAAGAATTTGCAGTTCTTGTGGTGGAATTAGAAACTGTATAAGAAAGATGTGTGTGTGTGTGTGTGTGTGTGTGTGTGTGAGAGAGAGAGAGAGAGAGAGAGAGAGAGAGAGAGAGAGAGAGAGAGAGAGAGAGGAGAGAGAGAGAGAGGAAAAATGATTCATGCATTCATGTGAGGACACAATCAACTAGAGGCAAGGCAGAGATGGTACTCACAATCTGGTCTTTGAATTATGAAAAGTATCTTTTCACTGTGTGAGCCAGTCATTTGGAATGGTGTTACAGTTCCCTATACTGAAAATGCGCTCCCACATTGTACTTCTTGCTCCTCCTAACTTAGACCACAAGCATGCATTAGTTTTCTCACATGGTACTTCCATTTTTGAGCACGAGGGTCTCTCTGTTCTCCGCAATCCTTTCTGTCCTACTTTGTAAAGGTAAGCTGAATATGCAGGCTCACCCACTAGTCTTAATATTGATATAGTTTGGCATATTTTGAACACATTTAAAAAAAATCTGATATACCCCCAAAATGACCACACTACAACATTTATTGTAGTATCTATTTTTCTATTTCCCATGGTCTGTGAAGGAAGAGTTTGTGTTGTTTTCTGCAGTCCGGATGGGTTGATAATCAAATGCTATTTGTTCTTGTTGATCCTCATCCTAGCCATTACTTTTCTTATCTCCATCTTTTAGGTGAACCGTCCCTGTGTCTATTTATTTTTATATTCATCCTTTTTAGCTTATTAGTTTGTCTTTTCTTGATTTCAAACTTGGTCCAGTATCTTTTGAGGATCCACAGTGGAGAAATCTGTTTCTGTTACATCGACTTATCTCAATTGAAAAAAAATGCTTCATATTTTATTTTGCTCTCTGACTCTAAGATTGTGCCTTCAATACTTTCACAATGATTTTCTGCTTTTCAGTAAGAAACTCACATTGGATCTCGTCATGGACACAATTGGTGCCGGTGGAAACACCACAGGCCCTACTGACATGGTTTTTCATTTTAGATAATCTCATAAGGACTTTAGGTCTCACAGCATGAACTGCTTGAAGTCGGCTTGAATACATACCACATACAGATGTTGGCACATAGATATAAAGACATATAATTCTATAACCAGGGGTTAAGAAAAGCCTAGTTTTGTTAGAGACTGTATTATAGGAAAGCTTAAGAAAGAATGTCAAATGCTGGACCATTGTGATTGCCTCTAAATGCTTTCCCTATAAAGCACTTTAAAGGTGGGGACCCTTTAAAGGTGGGGACACTGGAACCTTGAATGTTTCTTCAAAGAAATCTTCAGACACTAAATATAAGGAAGGTTTCCTGGCTGTTTCCATTTTCTTTCTGTTTCTGTCACCCACTATCTTGATTGTTATTTCAACCATAGTGCTGTGTTTCTGCTCTGTTCCATTTGCTTTTGGTCTCAGCTGGAAGACTTCCCTTTCAGGTATCTATTTGCTCCTATCATGTGGAAATTATGTTTAACGTGGGTGTCCATCATTTACTCATTCTGCAAGTGGCACTGCTTAGTGTCAGTGGTGCTGACAGTGCTACCTACCTTGTTTTGTTTGAAATTCTGACAGGTTTGCAGGTCATTAGTATCCAGTAAGTAAGAGTAACTTTTTTTTCCAGTTTCCACAGTTTAACATAGTATTCATGGAGTAAAAATGAGAAAAAAATATTTTTCTTCTTCCAGCTTCACATTTTTGTCTCTTAGTTATTCAATGGAGGGGCTTAAATGAAATGAATTGCATTTTAGGGGTACAGTGTTGATGTGATTTCTCTCTTGAATGATTTTTCTAGCTTTTGTTTGGTCTTTTAACTTTTAGGAAAGGTGGTTATCATTTTAAAATTTAGAAATAATATAAAAATGTACAGCAATATGCAGTGAAACATCTCATTTGCACATTTCCACTCCTTTGCTTGGTTATCATTACTCAACTCCATTGGTAACTATGTTGATTAATTTTGAATATATCTTCCCAGCATTGGGGTTTTTGTTTGTTTGTTTGTTTGTTTGTTTTGTTTTTTGTTTTTTGTTTTCGAGACAGGGTTTCTCTGTGTATCTCTGGCATGTCCTGGAACTCTCTCTGTAGATCAGGCTGGCCTTGAACTCAGAAACCCACCTGCCTCTGCCTCCCAAGTGCTGGTATTAAAATTGTGCACCACCACTGCCCAACTTTTTTTTTTTTTTTAAATGTGCATGTGATGTAATCTGAATGTTTGTGTCTCCAAAGCTAGAAATCAGGTATACAATGTGATGGTATCAGAAGCAAGGCCTTCAAGATGGGATTGGACTAGGCCTGAGGAATGTTTATCAATGTGATCAAGCCCCTATTAGCGAGTCCACATACTCATTAACCATAATTATCACTATCTAGAAGAATTTCCAGAGAAAGAATTCAATATAAATATGCTCCAACAACTCAGAGAAGACTAAAAACAAAGGGCTGTAAATAAAGAAGACAAGCCAAGAGATGGACTTGCTGAAGAACAATCAAACAGAAATAATGCCAGAAACCAAAACCCTGTAAGTAAAAAAACCTCAGTGGAAAGCCTTGCAAACGAATTATTTGAAAACAGAGACTCGGATAAAAGGCAAGGTATAGCAAGGTGATCATTCTGTAAAGAAGAGGTTTAAAAATAGATGTATGGTCAGAACAGGGGAGAGTTTTGAGAAACATGGAAAGATATAAACTTTAAATTATAGACATAGAAGGAAAAGAATGCCAAAGGGTTCAAAAGAGATCACAGAAATAGACAAAGCAAAACGAAACCTAAATTTATAAAAAGAGATGCTTATCATGATACTAGAGACTCACAGAACAACAATTAGACAGGATGAGAACAAATGTATCCTAACATGTTAGAGATAAAATATTAGAAACAATAGAAAAGGTTATGGAGGGTCTGACGAGATGGCTCAGCAGTTAAGAGCACTGGGTACTTTTCCATAAGACTCTGTTTCAACTTCTCTCAAATACATGGCCACTCACAAACATCTCTAACTCAAGTTCTAAAGGACTGGTCACCCCCCTCTGACCTCTACATGGTACCAGGCATGCACACAGTGCACAGACACACATACAGACAACATACCCCAGGACTTAGGCAAAGTTCTGTGACCAGGAAAAGGCAAGTGTGTTAGTGAGGGTTTCTATTGTTGTGATAAAATACAATGAACAAAGAAGCTTTGGAGGAAAGGACTTATGTCAGCATACAGTTCCAAATGATTGTCCATAATCAAAGGAAATCCGGGCAAGTATCCAAGGCAAGAACCTGGAGTCACAACTGATGCAGAGGAATACGACTTACTGCCTTGTTGGTTCTTATACAATTCAAGGCCACCTGCATAAGGATGGCACACTCACAGTGAGCTGAGACTTGCAAAAGAAAAATATCACTAATTAACATAATACTCCACACAGACTTGGCTCTGGGCAAATCTTACTACCCTTCTTATGTAAACAAACAAATGTAATGAAAAAGAAATCAGGAAAACAATTTTATTAACCAGAGCATGAAAACATTATCTTGTGATAAATTTAACAAAGGGAGTAAAAGATTTGCACAATTAAAAAAATATAAAAGGAAGAAGAAATATACTGAATTAGGAGATGGAATGACCTCCATGATCATGGATTGGTAGGATTAATATTGTGAAAATGACTATCCTACCAAAAGCAATTTACAGATTAAATGACACATCTATCAAATTCCCAGTTACAGAAATTATAACTGTAATTTCAAAACTCATGTGAAAACACAAGAGACCAAGGACAGCCAAAACAGTCCTGAACAATAAATACTACCAGACATATCACTATTCTTGATTTCAAGTTATAATACAGAACTATAGTAATTAAAACGATGTGGTATCAGTATTAAAACAGACATTTTGATCATCGGAATAGAATCGAGGACCTAGATAAAATGCCACACTTCTGCCACCAGTTCTTTAACAAAGATGTCAAAAATACTTATCAGAGAAGGAGAGCTTCTTCAGCAAATGGTGCTGGGCAAATTGGATAGCTATGAGATACAGAAAAGCAACTTAGAGCCTTCTGTCTCACCTTGCACAAAACTCAGCTCCAGGTGGGTTAATGATCTCAATGTAAGAATTTGACTTGAAAGATAGAAAGAAGTTACTCCTGAGCTTACAGTTATGGGAAGGACAAGATGTTGCTTGCATTAAGTCCAAGAGTAGACAAATAGAACCTCACAATATCAAGAATTAAAAACAAGAACAACAACAATAACAAACAAAACTAACAACTTGGGGAGAAAGGGCTTATCTCATTCACAGTTCCATATAACAGATCATTACTAAAAACAGTGAGGGTAAGAACTCAAGCCTAGCAGAAATCTGGCATTAGGAACTGATGCAGAGGCTGTGGAAGGGTACAGCTAACCCCTAGGATGGTGGTCTTGGTTGCTATAAGAAAGCATTGGTTCATTCCAGGGATAGTTTCTGCTTGGTGTGAGAAAGCAGGCTGAGCATAACATGAGGAGCAACTGTGTAAACAATGCTCCTTCATGGTCTCTGCATCACTTTCCTCTTACATGTTTCTCCTCTGATGTCCCTGGATGATGGAATACTGAGGGTAAGTTCAAATAAAACTCTTTCTCCTCAAGTTGCTTGTGGTCATACTATTTCTCCACAGCAATATAAACCTTAAGTAAGGCATATTGCTAATGAAGATGTAGCTCATATACTCAATGGAATATTATTTAGCTGTAATGAAAACTGAAATTTACAGGTAAATGGACAGAGCTCGAAATCATCATTATGAATGAGGTAATGTGGACCCAGAGAGACAAACATCACACATTTTATTTCCAGTGGGGATGCTAGCTTTCAATCAGATATGTGTGTTTAAATTAGAGTTCTCATAGATGGCAGGGGACTCATAAGGGGCCATGGAACAGGTTAAAGGAAAGGAGGCAAAGTGCAGTTGGTATGTGGGGTGTGGGAAAGAGGAACAGTGGAACAGTTAGTATTAGAATAAAGGATGAAAAGGCAGGATAAAAGAGTAAATATGAGAGGTATAATGAACACTAAAGACCTATGAACACAAGACATGAAAATCTACTACCATACAAGCATTCTAAACTATGTACATATATAAAGGTTTTAAACGGAGTTACCCTATGAAGGGGGTAGTGCTCCTCCCCCAATATGCTAACAAATAAGTAAAGCGCAGTGCTAGGTTTGAGTTAAATTTCTGAGTTGTTCGTTAAGGGGGTTCTGCCACCTTTCCTCTCTCTTTCTCTCTATGTATATCACAGACTATTGCCATTGCACCTGAAATACAAATTTATGGTAATACCGCCATGCTGAAGATACCATGACCAGCCTTGATTTCTGGAGAATAAAGATATCAAAATGGTACTAGCCTGGAAGCTGCCTTCCTACAAGCTACTTTTTTTTTATAGTGCTGCAAGGTTCTTTGAAAAGTACCCAGAAAGAAAAGCCATGAATTGTGTTGTCCATCTGTGAATCCTACAGTTTAATAACTCGTGTCTTAACTATACATACCCACTGATTCAATCGAAGCCTGACTGTTATGAGAGCAACAACTAATCACCTTCTGATGGAAACTCATGCCTGGTACTGCTAACTGGGCCCAAACCCCATAATTGGATAATGCAGGTTGCATTAATATTTTGTTAAATGATCACAGTCATAAACTGCCCCCTAAGTTCTAATCTTTGTACCCATAGATTAGTGCATCTCCCAACCCTCTTTAGAGAAACTTCTTTTTACAATATACTCTGCTTAATACTGAGACCTATAGCTGGACAATATGCAAGGAATAACAGATTATGAAGTGGCCATCTCTAAATGGGCTGACTATGTTGCACCTCTTTGCAGAAGATTTCACATCACCACAGAAGAGGGATAGAAAGATTTTAAGATTCAGAGGTAGTAGATACCTGTAGTAAAACACCATTCTTAAAATATGACACCACCATTTTATGAATAAACTCAAAGCAGCTGTGATTGCATGAACAACATCTGGAGAAGATCAAGCTAGCCACAATCTGAGCACAGATAAGGGAGTGTCTCAGAAAGCTCTATACTTACTTGAGGACCTATTTGCAGTTGATGGCTTCTAGTGGAAGGAAAACAATTGAGAGCTTATTTATATTTTACGAGGTGCTCCTAAATTCCTGTAAATATAGGCAGCACTATCTGAACTCAGTAGATTTAAAAAAAATAAAATTGGGAGGGAAAAGTAGTGGTTTGTATAAGGGAGGCATTGGAGGGAGTGGGGGATGCATCTGATCACAAAATATTATCTGCATTTATAAAATTCTCAAACAGCAAAGCATTCAGTTTTTAGAATTCCTTTGATAGGAAGGACCTCAGAGAGTATAGCTACTCTTTGCTGCAGAGAATGATGTCTGTTACTAAAATTTCTTTATGTCATAAAAGAGATACACTTACGTTATGTAAACAGCCTTCTTTATTATTTTTCCTTCCCACAGTCTGCAATCCTGTAGATGTTGGTCACTGTTCAGTGCTAGTGTGGCTTTCCCAATCAAATACACAGCTACATAGTGTAACTCCCAGGGGTAACACTATCTCAAAGTACCATCTGCTGTAAGGTAGGTTAATAATGCAAGGCTAGCACATCATTCTCTAAAGCGGCCAGTGCATTGCGTCAGGGTCAGATCTCACCATTTCACTCAGACAGGGGCTGGTATAAGGCACGTTGCTGCTCATAACTGGAGTTTTGCTAATATAAATCGTGATGATCTAAAAACCCAGAACTATATTGACAGTACATAAGCAGTTGATAATTTTGTACACCTTACAAAATGCCTGGGAATATGACCAGGATTTTGATAGTACATTTATAAAAGCAATAAGAAATTACGTGAGTTTTATAAAAGAGCATACTAAGGTTTGAGGAAGTTGGGAAAGATGCAAATTTCCCACAGTAACTGGAGGACTAGGATCTAACATAATGTATTTTCATTTTCATTTGAAGAGGAAAAAAAAAAACATGTTAGAAATACAACACCACTTCATGTTAAAAGTCTTGGGGAGATCAGGAATTCAAGACACATATGAAAACATAATAAAAGCAATATACTGCAAACCAACAGGCAACATCAAATTAAATGGAGAGAAACCTGAAGCAATCCCACCAAAATCAGAGACAAGATAAGGCTGCCCACTCTTTCCCTATTTTCTTTGAATAAAGGAAGGCTACTGATTTGTTTGTGTTAAGTTTATATCCAGCCACTTTGCTGATGTTGCTTATCAGCTGTAGGAGTTCTCTGGTAGAATGTTTGGGGTCACTTATTTATACTATTGTTTCATCCGCAAATAGTGATACCTCGACTTCTTCATTTCCAATTTGTATCACTTTGACCTCCTTTTGTTGTCTGATTACTCTAGCTGGAGTATATTAAATGAATGGGGAGAGAAAATTGGAAATAGTTCTACCTGAAGACCCAGTGATACCATCCCTGGTCATATACCCCAAAAGATGCTCCACTATATCATGAGGTCATGTGCTCCACTATATTCATAGCAGTCATATTTGTAATAGCCAGAAGCCAAAAACAACCCAGATGTCCCTCAACTCAAGAATGGATACTGAAAATGTGGTTCATTTACCCAATGGAATATACTACCCAGCCATTAAAAAGAGGACATCGCTGGTTGTCGTGGCACACACCTTTAATCCCAGCACTTGGGAGGCAGAGGCAGGTGGATTTCTGAGTTCGAGGTCAACCTAGTCTACAAAGTGAATTCCAGGACACAAAGAAACCCTGTCTAGGGAAAAAAAATATCATCCTGAGTGAGGTAACCCAGACCCCAAAGGCCATACAAGCTATGTACTCACTGATAAGTGAATATTAGCCAACAAGCTCAGATTACCCATGATACAACTCACAGATCATATGAAGCTTAACAATAGGAAGGCCCAAGTGTGGATACTTCAATCTCACTTAGAAGGGGAAAGGAAACAATTAAGAATGGCAGAAGGAGGGAGATACCTGTGTGGAAGAGGGGAGAGAAAGGGAAAAAGGGGTTCAGAATCAGGTATGGGGGAGACAGGAGAGAAGCCCAGAGGGCCAGGAGAATAAACAAAAATATGCATCAGTGTGGGGTGGAGGACAGGGGAACCTCTAAAAAATCCCAGGCACCAGGGATGTGAGAGGCTCCCAGTGCCCAATGGGGATGGCCTTAGTAGAAATGCCCACCAGGATGGAGATGGAACCTGAAGAGAACCTCTAGTAGATAGACATGGCCCCAGTTGAGTGATGGGGCCATCCACTCATCTCAAGAGTTTTTACCTAGAATTGTTCCTGTCTAAAGGAAATACAGGGAGAAAAATTGGAGCAGAGATTGAAGGAAAGGCCATCCAAAGACTGCCCCAACTAGGAATTAGTCCCATGTATAGGCACTAAACTCTGACATTATTGCTAATGCCATGTTGTGCTTGCAGTCAGGAGCCTATCATGGCTGTCTTCTGAGAGGCTCTACCAGCAGCTGACTGAGACAGATACAGATACTTTCAGCCAACCATTAGATAGATCCTCGAAACCCTCACAGAAGAGTTAGGGGAAGGACTGAAGGAGCTGTAGGGGATTGCAAACCCATAGGAAGAACAACAGTATCAACTAAGTGGACCCCTCAGAGCTTCCAGAGACTAAGCCATCAACCAAAGAGCATACATGGGCAGGTTTGTGGCTCTTGCTACATATGTGGCAGAGGACTGCCTTGTCTAGCCTCAGTGGGAAGTTATGTGCTTGGTCCTTTGGAGGCTTGATGCCCCAGAGAAGGGAGATCCTAGATGGGTGAAGGGGTGTGGATGGGCTGTTGGGGGAACACCCTCTTAGAGGCCAAGGGTAGGAGGGACGAGGAAAGGGACAATATTTTAAATGTAAATAAATAAAATAATATTTAAAACATGTTATATAATCATTAAGCAAATATATTTATTGTCTCCCTACCATCATCTACCAAGAAATCTCTATTAACTATCATATATCATCTATATCATCTATCTATCATTTACTGTGTATCATCTATTATCTATCTGTCTATCATCATCATGATCTATTTTGATCTTGGTATTATTTTTATAAATCACTTATTTAATCAAATAATATATTTAAATAAAGTTTCCAATCATGAACCATCATTAAATTCTCCTTAATTTGTAAAAGTGTGCAAAACATTCATTAAAAGTCATAAGGATAATGTTGCTTCATAATAATCTTTAGATTATGTGTAGTCTATGAGTTATTTGAATAATGTGCATATGCCAGTATGAATACCACCATGTAACACTTTGTGGTGCTTTTTATGGAGAAGATACTACTTATTTCACTTAATATTTTAACTACCATTATTGAGCAAGTGTCTTTAAAACCAACACAAGAGATTTTATCTTTATTTTTAATGAAGCAAATATACTCTTCAATAGTCAAATCAAAATCATGAAAATTGATATTCTAAAGGCATTTGATATCATACAGTTAATACCGCTAATTTGCTTGCAGTTGATAGGAACTCATCACTAAATATTTAGACTTGAATCATACAGAGAAGCATCCTGAGAGTGGTAGTCTTTTTATTGATATGCAGCCTGCCTCTATTGGGATATGGTCTTCATGAAAAGTCATTTAGACCATTTAACAAGAGAGCAAACCCATTAAAAATATGCAAGCTCTTGGAAAACAAAATCCTGTATACTAATTAAGCCTATTAAGGCAATTACAGAGTGCTATAAATGATGCAAAAATTGTATGGGGCTTCTCCTAGTACCAACAACAGAAAGCTAAGGGGTTCCTATTTTTCTAAATAGAGATAAAGAGTATGGGTGATTAATTTCAGCACTACTGAGTTAATTTGCAGTGAGTTAACAGCAGAGAACATTTCCATGGGTACAGAATAATCATCGAAGATAGCTGTTTTGCCACTCTGTGGCAATATAGCTGCTTATCAAGGCATGTTTCAGTCATCCAGGACAAACAAAAGCTACCTGTTGGCAAGAAACGGAAAGAGAAGAAGTTTAGTGAAATAATTTGTAGTCTTCCCCTGTAGTTGAATCTCTGAGGTTTCCGTCTAGCCTGTGAAGTCGGGAAGCCTCTCAACTGCTGCCTTTTTACCTTTTGATGGGTGATCCAAACATTTTGACTTGTGTTTTAGAAGACAACGGGAAGCTTTCTAGCTGGTAATAGGAATGTCAAATCTGTTCTCTGAAAGGCAATGATTAGTGTGTGGTCCTATAGGAAACCATGTCATTTAGGAACCATGGAAAAACCAGATGGAGGGCAATAAAACCTTAAAGAAAATGTTGTAAATATGGATTTGTGAGAGACTCCTTTCTTATGCTTAGCAATCCCTTAAACAATGTTTGTAACCGTTCAGTACAACAGCTTCAATAGAAACAGCTATGCCCTACTCTTAGATGAATGATTGAAGTGGAAAAGTTAAGAAATTCTCCCAAGGCCATCTAGCAAAGTAGATAAGAAGAATTAGATCAGAACACAGATTTCCAATACCCTAGTTTGGTACAACTACAATAAGGTAATTCATGACACAATGCTGTTTTTCCCCAATCTAGGCTGTCCAATGTATTTTTAATTGTGTGTAATTTACAGTATTACATATTGTAGAAAATAGATTTAATATTATTTACCAAATTACAACAGATGTGCAAAGTCAGCCAGGGCTGCGTAAGCGTGAAGGAAGGGCAACGAGCAGCATATGTGCAGACACAACATCTATTAGAGCCTTCCTTGGTGGTTTTGCCAGGGATGGAAGCCATCAACAGAACTGCTTGAGGCTGCAGATTCTCACGCACTGTTCACCTCCAGAGCTCATCACAGCAGAACAACTTATTTGCTTTGGTATTGCATTAGTGGTTGTCATCTCCATTTAATGTCTTCATAAAGAAGTATATACATTTTAATTGGCATATGTCTCATGACAGAATGGTGTATAAAGATTAAAAAAAACCTAAACAAAATTAATGGCCTGTTTTAATCTCAAAAGATCAAATCTTTATGTGCCCCACTTGCAAAGACATAGCTAACTGTGCTAGTTTTTACAAAGTTGTTGCAATACATTTCTTGAAAGTGGGTATTTCTTAGTGAATACCTTTTTTAAAGTAGTAACTGTTTCATCTGACAATGAATAGTTTTTAAAAATGTGAAATAAATTCTGTATGGAGTCCATTGTTTGTTGACTAAGCATTTTTGTTCTTGTTTTTTCTTTTCTTCTAGATTATCTTTCCAGTTGAGGTTAACTTTTATTTTTTTTATTGAAAATAGTTTTTTATATGCAGTATATTCTGCTCACACATATTTCCTTCCTCATCTCCTCCCAGATCCTTTGAATCCATCCAATTCCATACCTTCTTTCTCTCTATATTTAGAAAACAATCATGCTAATTGAAATAAAAAACAAATCAGAATAAAGTCAAGAAAAACAAAACCAAAGAAAAGGCAGGTGGTCTCATCCAACAGATGGCTCTGAGTATCCACTTCTGTATTCGACAAGCACTGGCATAGCTTCACAAGGGAGAGCAATATCAGGGTCCTGTCTGCAAAATCTTTCTGGTATATGCAATAGTGTCTGGGTTTGGTAGTTGTATATGGGATGGATCCCTGGGTGGGGCAGTCTCTGGATGGTCCTTCCTTCCATCTCAGCTCCGAACTTTGTCTCTGTAACTCCTTCCATGGGTATTTTGTTACCCATTCTAAGAAGGAGCAAAGTAACCACAGTTTGTTCTTCCTTCTTCTTGACAGAGCCCCTAATGAAGGAGCTAGAAAAAGTACCCAAGGAGCTAAAGGGGTCTGCAACCCTATAGGAGGAACAACAATATGAACACCCCAGCGTTGTGTCTCTAGTTGCATATGTAGCAGAGGATGGTCTAGTCGGCCATCAATGGGAGGAGAGTCCCTTGGTCTTGTGAAGATTATATGCCCCAGTACAGGGGAATGCCAGAGCCAGGAAGCAGGAGTGGGTGGGTTGGGGAGCAGGGCGGGGAGATGGTATAGGGGGCTTTGGGGATAGCATTAATCCCAGCACTTGGGAGGCAGAGGCAGGCAGATTTCTGAGTTCGAGGTCAGCCTGGTCTACAAAGTGACTTCCAGGACAGCCAGGGCTACACAGAGAAACCCTGTCAAAAAAAAAAAAAAAAAAAAAAGGAGTAAATGAAGAAAATATCTAATAAAAAAAAGGCAGGTGGAAACATGCACATGAAGAAATATACCCATGCTCACATACAAAACCCATGAAAACATAAAATTAGAAGCCATGAAATTGATAAGCAAAAGACAAGTGAGGTAAAAATACTCCAAGAACTATGAGACAAAACATATCTGAACATAGTGTTGAGTACTTTTTGTGCTTCCCATATAGTGCTGGACCTGGAACCTTCCTAAAGTGTGGTTTGTATACCCAGTGAAGCTCCATGGGAAATTTTCAAAAACTAAACTTTAACTTCATTGTGATTGTCAATTGGAGATAACTTCTGGGTTAGAGGTGGGGGCTTGTGTCCACTTTCCCTTTAGATGCTGGAACCTCATTTGATTTGGACCCATGCAGGTCCTGTGTATCTGTGTACAGTATCTATAAGTTCCTATGTGTGTCAGTACTGCCGTATATAGAAGTCATTGTCTTTGGTGTCTTCCATCCCATTACCTCCTCTCACGAACAGCTCCCTGAGCCACAAGTGGAGAAATTTGATGAAAACCACTTATTTAGGACTGAGTGTTCCAATTTTTCTCACTTCCACCAACTACAGGTATAAGTTCTCTGATGATTGGTATAGCAGAATGTCATTAAAAGTCATTTGATTGCTATGATCCTACAATAATAATTGTTTTACTCCTAGATCCCTGGCCTATTATATTGACTCAAGCTCTTGGCCACCCAAGGAGTGTCAGACTTCTCATGGAGTGGACCTTACATCTAATCAGGTAATGGTTTGTTACTTCCACAATGTAAAACTTTCACTACTATTGCACCAGCATATCTTATAGACAGTTCACCACTGTAGATCACACAATTTGTGATCTACAATATTTGGCATTCATCTTCCTCCTCCGGTAGTGTGCACAGTACTTTCCAGTACCATGAACACTAGTCAGCATGGGTGAAGGCTGTAGGTAGGCACTAGCTCAACCTCTTAACATTCAGTGAGGTTTATAGGTGTTGTCTGCATCAACAGGGCTTTACAGTCCATCTGTGGAATGCAACCAACAGCTTTTACAATAGCCTGAGTTGTTTAGTGGTTTCCACGGGCATAATTTGGCCAGCAAAACAATTTGTTATAAATCTATTCCCAACATTAGAAGTTTCTCCAGGTCACAAGCACTTTGGGGCTTTGTCTTCTATTATTGGTGATTCTGTTTAAATTCCTTTTACATATCTATATATTTTTAAGACGCTTCTATGCTGGAATAACTATGGGACTTAGCTTGGCAAAATGGGTAGCATAATAACAGTTATTACTGGTATTTGAGGATGAATGCAACGATTGTGAAATCAGCAGGGCGGTCATCCCTATATAATGAAGACTATTAAACTAATGCCAGCAAGGGAAGATGGGGTTGGAGCTGATTTCCTCTATTGCTAACATCATACAGTGCCATCATGAGGTCCAAGTATATCGGACCTGTGGAATTGACATACGTCTTATTTATTTGTCTAATAAGTCAATACAGTAGCTTACACTATTGTAATAGCTTAATTATCATAAGCATTTTACATGTTTTGATGCACAAGCATTGCAGCCTATGAAACAGGTAATTCTATTATCTTCAGTTTATAAATGAGAAAAATCAAGATCCTGGCCTCTCACTTGAAGCTGGAAAGCAATGGAGTTAGCATGTTGTAGTAATAAGGCATGACTATTGGGATGATAAAGATATGAGGACCATGTGTAAACCAATGTAAAAACAAACAAAATCCAGAACTGACATTGCTTTCTCCTCATACCTTTATCAAGGGTTAAGAAATAGTACCTTCATATTTAATGAAAAGACCAGTTATCAGTGAAGGATGATTGAAAAAAAGCTTCTTGAGGAAATGAAGTCTTTTCAGTCTTCCTATGAGCGAATCAAAGCCTATATTCTTAGTATTTTATGGTGGTGGGGAGTTTGGGAGGGGGGTGATGGTGATGGTGATGATGTTGGTGATAGTGGCTATGGAAATGAGAACCTGTGACTTGGTGCATGCAGAGACGTTTGCATCTATAACTAAGTGTTGACAATGAAAACATTTAGGCAGAGTAAATTAAGGACATATGGCATAAATCGGGTTTAGATAATCTGCATCTAATCAGCACAAAACTAGGCTCAAGCCTGTGCCTATAACAGGACTATCTTTCAGAATCTCTTAGACGGAAACTGTAATTTTAGAAGTGCCTATTAATGAGCACTGCCGCTCCTTGCTGCTCTCTAAGCTTCTTCTGAGACAGAGCATATGTATACAAAAGAACCTGACAGTAAGCATTCCAACAAATTCCCTCTCTCAGCCAGACTTTTGGTACATATTCCTCGGGTGAAAAACTGTTGAGCCATCAGGAAGGTCTTACTCTGTCAACACATTTCAGCTAATTAAATGTTTGTGTGCTTAGTAGACATATTAAACTGTGTGTGTGTGTGTGGGGGGGGGGGGCAGTTGTTTTCGGTTTCACTTTTTTAAACTTTTTGTCGCGGCTCATTCCCTAATCAGCTTGAAGCAGCATTCTCACATACAGAGGACTGCTGGCTACTGGAAAGTGTGAGAAAGTGGGCTGTTCTGCTCAAAGACGTGCTTAGCTAAAGGAAATTAATGCAAATATCAATTCAAAAGTAACATAAAACACAGAATGTGGTTTTATTTTATTAATTCGATGATGCATTTGAAAGTTTTTGTTAAACATGTAGACATGACAGATTAAAAAAAATCATTTGTTTTTTTCTCATGTATTACATCCCCAACACAGTTTGCTCTTCCTGTGCTTCGCCCTGCCCCTCCCCTGTATCTCCCCTCTTCACCAGATCCACTCCTCTTGTTTCTCTTTAGAAAAGGGCAGATCTCCAAGAAATATCAAGCCAACAGGTCATAAGTTACAATAAGACTCGGCACATCCCTCACATAAAGACTGGACAAGGGAATGCAGTAGAAGAAAAAGGGTCCTAAGAGCAGGTAAAGACACAGAGATTTTAAAAATCGAGTTATTTATTAGCAGTCCTAATCAACTTAAGAGTGGAATGAAAATGAAGCCACAACGTACCCAAACCTTTGGGACACAATGAAAGCATTTCTAAGAGGGAAACTCATAGCTATGAGTGCCTTCAAGAAAAAACGGGAGAGAGCACATACTAGCAGCTTGACAACACATCTAAAAGCTCTAGAAAAAAAGGAAGCAAATTCACCCAAGAGGAGTAGACGGCAGGAAATAATCAAACTCAGGGGTGAAATCAACCAAGTGGAAACAAGAAGAACTATTCAAAGAATTAACCAAACGAGGAGTTGGTTCTTTGAGAAAATCAACAAGATAGATAAACCCTTAGCTAGACTCACTAAAGGGCACAGGGACAAAATCCTAATTAACAAAATCAGAAATGAAAAGGGAGACATAACAACAGATCCTGAAGAAATCCAAAACACCATCAGATCCTTCTACAAAAGGCTATACTCAACAAAACTGGAAAACCTGGACGAAATGGACAAATTTCTGGACAGATACCAGGTACCAAAGTTGAATCAGGATCAAGTTGACCTTCTAAACAGTCCCATATCCCCTAAAGAAATAGAAGCAGTTATTAATAGTCTCCCAGCCAAAAAAAGCCCAGGACCAGACGGGTTTAATGCAGAGTTCTATCAGACCTTCAAAGAAGATCTAACTCCAGTTCTGCACAAACTTTTTCACAAGATAGAAGTAGAAGGTATTCTACCCAACTCATTTTATGAAGCCACTATTACTCTGATACCTAAACCACAGAAAGATCCAACAAAGATAGAGAACTTCAGACCAATTTCTCTTATGAACATCGATGCAAAAATCCTTAATAAAATTCTCGCTAACCGAATCCAAGAACACATTAAAGCAATCATCCATCCTGACCAAGTAGGTTTTATTCCAGGGATGCAGGGATGGTTTAATATACGAAAATCCATCAATGTAATCCATTATATAAACAAACTCAAAGACAAAAACCACATGATCATCTCGTTAGATGCAGAAAAAGCATTTGACAAGATCCAACACCCATTCATGATAAAAGTTCTGGAAAGATCAGGAATTCAAGGCCAATACCTAAACATGATAAAAGCAATCTACAGCAAACCAGTAGCCAACATCAAAGTAAATGGAGAGAAGCTGGAAGCAATCCCACTAAAATCAGGGACTAGACAAGGCTGCCCACTTTCTCCCTACCTTTTCAACATAGTACTTGAAGTATTAGCCAGAGCAATTCGACAACAAAAGGAGATCAAGGGGATACAAATTGGAAAAGAGGAAGTCAAAATATCACTTTTTGCAGATGATATGATAGTATATATAAGTGACCCTAAAAATTCCAACAGAGAACTCCTAAACCTGATAAACAGCTTCGGTGAAGTAGCTGGATATAAAATTAACTCAAACAAGTCAATGGCCTTTCTCTACACAAAGAATAAACAGGCTGAGAAAGAAATTAGGGAAACAACACCCTTCTCAATAGCCACAAATAATATAAAATATCTCGGCGTGACTCTAACGAAGGAAGTGAAAGATCTGTATGATAAAAACTTCAAGTCCCTGAAGAAAGAAATTAAAGAAGATCTCAGAAGATGGAAAGATCTCCCATGCTCATGGATTGGCAGGACCAACATTGTAAAAATGGCTATCTTGCCAAAAGCAATCTACAGATTCAATGCAATCCCCATTAAAATTCCAACTCAATTCTTCAACGAATTAGAAGGAGCAAGTTGCAAATTCATCTGGAATAACAAAAAACCGAGGATAGCAAAAACTCTTCTCAAGGATAAAAGAACCTCTGGTGGAATCACCATGCCTGACCTAAAGCTTTACTACAGAGCAATTGTGATAAAAACTGCATGGTACTGGTATAGAGACAGACAAGTGGACCAATGGAATAGAATTGAAGACCCAGAAATGAACCCACACACCTATGGTCACTTGATCTTCGACAAGGGAGCCAAAACCATCCAGTGGAAGAAAGACAGCATTTTCAACAATTGGTGCTGGCACAACTGGTTGTTATCATGTAGAAGAATGCGAATCGATCCATACTTATCTCCTTGTACTAAGGTCAAATCTAAGTGGATCAAGGAACTTCACATAAAACCAGAGACACTGAAACTTATAGAGGAGAAAGTGGGGAAAAGCCTTGAAGATATGGGCACAGGGGAAAAATTCCTGAACAGAACAGCAATGGCTTGTGCGGTAAGATCGAGAATTGACAAATGGGACCTAATGAAACTCCAAAGTTTCTGCAAGGCAAAAGACACTGTCTATAAGACAAAAAGACCACCAACAGACTGGGAAAGGATCTTTACCCATCCTAAATCAGATAGGGGACTAATATCCAACATATATAAAGAACTCAAGAAGGTGGACCTCAGAAAATCAAATAACCCCCTTAAAAAATGGGGCTCAGAACTGAACAAAGAATTCTCACCTGAGGAATACCGAATGGCAGAGAAGCACCTGAAAAAATGTTCAACATCCTTAATCATCAGGGAAATGCAAATCAAAACAACCCTGAGATTCCACCTCACACCAGTGAGAATGGCTAAGATCAAAAATTCAGGTGACAGCAGATGCTGGCGAGGATGTGGAGAAAGAGGAACACTCCTCCATTGTTGGTGGGATTGCAGGCTTGTACAACCACTCTGGAAATCAGTCTGGCGGTTCCTCAGAAAATTGGACATAGTACTACCGGAGGATCCAGCAATACCTCTCCTGGGCATATATCCAGAAGAAGCCCCAACTGGTAAGAAGGACACATGCTCCACTATGTTCATAGCAGCCTTATTTATAATAGCCAGAAACTGGAAAGAACCCAGATGCCCCTCAACAGAGGAATGGATACAGAAAATGTGGTACATCTACACAATGGAGTACTACTCAGCTATTAAAAAGAATGAATTTATGAAATTCCTAGCCAAATGGATGGACCTGGAGAGCATCATCCTGAGTGAGGTAACACAATCACAAAGGAACTCACACAATATGTACTCACTGATAAGTGGATACTAGCCCAAAACCTAGGATACCCACGATATAAGATACAATTTCCTAAACACATGAAACTCAAGAAAAATGAAGACTGAAGTGTGGACACTATGCCCCTCCTTAGAAGTGGGGACAAAACACCCATGGAAGGAGTTACAGAAACAAAGTTTGGAGCTGAGATGAAAGGATGGACCATGTAGAGACTGCCATATCCAGGGATCCACCCCATAATCAGCATCCAAACGCTGACACCATTGCATATACTAGCAAGATTTTATCGAAAGGACCCAGATGTAGCTGTCTCTTGTGAGACTATTCCGGGGCCTAGCAAACACAGAAGTGGATGCTCACAGTCAGCTAATGGATGGATCACAGGGCTCCCAATGGAGGAGCTAGAGAAAGTACCCAAGGAGCTAAAGGGATCTTCAACCCTATAGGTGGAACAACATTATGAACTAACCAGTACCCCTGAGCTCTTGACTCTAGCTGCATATGTATCAAAAGATGGCCTAGTCGGCCATCACTGGAAAGAGAGGCCCATTGGACACGCAGACTTTGTGTGCCCCGGTACAGGGGAACGCCAGGGCCAAAGGGGGGGAGTGGGTGGGTAGGGGAGTGGGGGTGGGTGGGTAAGGGGGACTTTTGGTATAGCATTGGAAATGTAAATGAGCTAAATACCTAATAAAAAATGGAAAAAAAAAAAAAAAAAAAAAAAGAGTGGAGGGTGGGAAGGGGCTCAGGGGAGGGCAGCCAGGAGGGAGTGAAGGGAAGGAAGGGAATAGAGAAAATGGTGTAATTCTACTTCAATTAAAAACATTAAAAAAGAGTCAACTAAACTCAGGATTTTTATAATTAAGCAATATTCCCCCCCCCCTTTTTTTACTGTGTATTCACTGGGCTTCTTAAGGACATTTTTTTCCTTTTTCTTTTGGTTGAAGTATAAAAGGCAGTCCTTTCCTGATTATTATTTTATTCACTTTTCTCTTTCCAGACAAAACACTTTTATTTCTTTTAAACATTTATCATTTATCTAGCCATCCAATCTATATATCATCTATCTATTGCCTGAGCTTCCTAAGTTTCTATCTTAAAGTGTACTGTGTATTGTATTCATCATGATCCTCTAAATAACATATTTATCACTTTTAAGCTGATTTTAGTTCTGATTGAGACAAAAAAGCCAAAGTTGTGCATGCTTACAATGTATTGAGTTATTTTCTTACAAGTATGTATTATATTCTATTTAAATCAAGTTAAAAACTAATTCTCTGAACATTTTTCACTTTAATATTGTAAAAACACCTAAAATCCTCTTAGCCTTTTGAAATATGCAGTCCATTATCACTGCACAGGAGTACCTCAGAATTTCTAATTTATATTTCTCCACAGCTTGTTACTTATTAGTTAGCTTTCTCCACCCCATCCTCTGTTCTCCTCTGTCTTGCCTATTGTAACCATCACTCTTGAGTTGATCAGATTCTAGTTATGAGTGCTCTCATGTGGTGCTTCCCTTTTTGTGTCTGGCTGAATTCCCTGCATATCGCTCCACCCGTGCAGTCGCACATCATCTCATGCTTTTCTATGGCTGAGGGACAAGTTTTGGTGTAGGTGAAACACAGTTTTATTTTATTCATAGATGGATAGGCACTTAAGTTGCTTTAATTTTTGGACAATTATGAACAGATATGCAATTAATAAGTGGTACAGGTATTCCTTTGACATAGCAATTTCGTTTCCTTTGGACATATACACAGTGGTAAAATATTCCAATGAATGGTGGTTCTATCTTTATTTTTTGAAGATCACGATGGCTGATATTGTCAACTTAACAGAATATAGAATCAGATGGGAGATAACCCTCTGTCTATACCTGTGGGGAATTACCTGGATTAATTTAATTGAGGTGGATGAATCATCTTGACTGTGGCTGGACTATTTACTGGATTAGAGCTCCCAGGTTATGTAAAATAGAGAAAAGGGAGAGCATTTATCACTCTCTGTTTCTTGACTGTGAATGCAATGTGGCCATCTGTTTCAACACTTCTCTGTCATGATGGACTCCACACTGATAGATAAACCAGAATCCCCTTTCTTATGTAAGGTGCTTTTGTCTGGGTATCTTATCACAGCAATAGCAAAAGATAAGCCACGGATCCCCCATGTTGTTTTTCATAATGACTACACCAAAGTACCTTCTCACTAGAGAGCTTGCAAGGATTCTCTTTTCTCTACATACTTACAACTACTGTGTTTTGGTTTTTGGGTAGTAGTTATTCTTTCCTGGAGTGAAGTTTTGTCTCCCTATAGTATTGAGTGCAATAATTATTAATGATGATAATTATTTTTTCATATGCTTTCTGGTCAATTACATCTTTCTTTGGGAAATGCCACTTTAGATTTTGATATTTTTAGTTTGAAAGCATAATATATATCCCTTCTAGAGAGAATAAAAGCTTAGCTGCATCTTCTTTAGTTCCTGTGATCAACACACACACACACACACACAAAACACAAAACACACACACATACATATACACTCCTACTTAACAACCTCTTATATACTTAAATTTAAGTACCTTATACTTAAATATAGATATACTTAAATATAGATATCTCCTTTTTGAATGGGTAGACATCAATAATAAATACAATTAAGACTTCAAGGCTTAATTCATAGCTGTGCTCTATTGGAATTGCCAGAATGATGCTGGTGAGAGATCCAAGGTTACTCCAGTATGTGTGTAATAGTCTCACTCCTCCCCATTTCCCATCAAACTTGCATGCTATCCTCTGCTGTAGCAGGACTTTTTTTTCCCCTGAAAATGGCAAGAAAAGTTTTCTTATGGCCTTTTGTATGCTATACCACCCTCCCCCCACACTCCTGCATTGTTTCATTGTTAATGTCAATTTTCTTTTTGTTTATTTTTTACTTGGAGTTTAGATTATCTGATAAAGCCTCTTAAAACTTTCTTCTTGTTGTTGTTTCTATTTGCCGTTGCTCATAGAGAAACAAAGTATTACCAGTTGACTTTTGTGTATTTTAATTTGAAAAGAAGGTATTAGGTTTTTGGTTATTGTTCCAAAACTGCTTCTAAAAATTTAATTCTTATTCCATAGATAACATAACTTTCTTTGTCTCTTTCCAGGCATAATACTTTTAGTTTACTGTTTTATTAAATTTTTGCATGCCCTACAATGAGCTTCGTTGTAGTATTAACATACATAAGTTTTGTACCTTTAAAATGTATTTTAAAAGTTCTCTTCACTCCGTTTGGCCACCAGAGTCTTCTCCCTGTTTAATGATTTTTATGTCAGTTATATGTTTATTATGATCTTATTAGATATTCCCTTAGATGTATGGGATGACTTATTTGTCTCATATTGAAGACAGGGGAAAGAAACTCTGACTGGAGTATAGGGCCCTGAAAGGAATTTCTCTGTGACCTTCACTGTGGGATAATTGTTGAGGACTGGCATGGGGAAACTGATCTTCATGGCTTTTACCTTGGGGTAGTTGTGTTCTGTAGAGAAGGATTCCTCAGCTAGAGATAAAGCAGAACTGTTAGGGACAGTTGGATAGCTTTCTACCTGTAAGCTCTGCAAATATGATTGATGTGGAGCTGCCCTGTTCCATTTATGACTGCTATGTGATGATGTCTCCTGATTTCCAATGTGCTAGCCTAGTTGCTGTGTCCTTCCTCCTGGAGTGTTCGCCACTGTGCAGAGGTGGCAGGAAACAGTCTGCTTGCTGTTGCCTTGGTGAGGTGTTTGGAGATGAGACGGTAATTAGATATGTGCAGCTTGATGCTTCTGTTTGATGTCTTAATCTTCCCCAACTTATTCTTCAGAGACCAAAGAAGGAAATCCTGTGATTATCCACTCTGTGTTCAGATTTGCTGGGGAAGCTGCTGTACTCATGTTTTCATATCGACATTTGTTAAGATCCAAATGTAGTCAAAGGGCAAAATAGGCCTTTTGAGATGAGAAAATGACCGCATGTGACTTCGTCCAACATACATGTTATTGGAGATATTTGAAGTTGTCTCCAACTAAAAGAATTTTTTAAAAAAGATCTGTTTTACCATTCAATAAAATATTTTAAAATATGTAGATCAAAGATTTTCCTTAAACTTCAGTAACATCCCATCACACTTTTCAGCCCAAGGGGATTTAAATTATACGTGACTAAGAAAACTATGGAGTTAAATCAAAGCATTGTAAGTCTTTTAGAATTAAAAACCACATTAATTTCCTAATAATGGAGGCTGCTGTTACTATTGGAATAGCTAGCCATCAAATAGCTTTTACTGCTTATAGTTTTATCTTAAGATTGTCTTCTCCAATTTCAGTCCCATGAGGTACCTTCCTCTAGGTGCCCAAATTTCCTTTGCTTGTTGACAGGATTTCTCCATGTCATCTACCATAGATATAAAAGGATGAACTTGAGAGGAATTTTGAGTCCTACAGACACTTAATCGTCATTCTACAGTACTGTCTCCAAAGGTAACTCTGGATCATAACATAACGCACCTGGCCAAATGTCTGAAAGCATTTTATGGAGATTAGGATAGTTTGGATATTTTGATAGGGGATTTTGGATATTCATAATATTTACTTTAGAACCCAGAGATTAGAAGCAATCAAGCAGAAATTGAAGAGAGTAACCCAAGAGAGAAATGTCAAATCTTTGAAAATGTTCTCCACACTAAGTCAACATTATTAATAAACATTCAGTCCCTTGGTGGCACCCAGAGCTGTGTTATCATCTATTGTTCTGGTTTTTAAATTTGCTTGGCTTATCAAAACATAAGTTACCTATAAAATGACATTCCTTCAGCATCACATATCTAGGAACTTTGATATCTCTGTTTGAGAAAGTATAAAAAAAGTCCATTTTCTTTTTTTTTTTTTCATTTTCATTGTTTCCTTTCTTCTTTGGGGTAAGAGATCAGTATTAGTTGATTGAACAGTCACAGCATTAGAAAAAAATGTTCTTTCTCAGGGATTCTTTGCCAGGGTCTGTATCGCTGCTATAAAAGGAGTGTTTGAGAATGTATTTTGTTAATTTTTTATTGCTATATTAATAAACAGGGGAGATTTGATTGGCATTTAGTGATTGGGGACAGAAAAATAATCAGAAGCATGTTAGGAATGGTCTAGAATATCATGGGACCGTCTTCTCCAGTTCCTGATCTAGCAGTCCAATTGTAACTCAATGCAGGAATCCATTCCTGGTGTCGATTCTACCATGGGAATGAAAAGCAGGACATTCAGTTTCAGCTTGCAACAGGGAAATTCTGAGAAGGTGTCATAGTGGACATCCAAGTAAATTCACTGGCATTGAGAAATGACATGATAGAAACTGTCACCTATCCACTTATCCCACTTTCCAGCACTGTTTGACAAAACTTCTCCAGTTCTTAATTTAAATTTATTCAAATGTGGAAAAATTGGCATTTTTCATTGAATATAATTATTTTTTACTCTTGACTAACAAAGCAAAGCAAAAAATGCCTACCATGGCTTGATATATTACAATTATATTATATTATTTTCCTATCATTTGGGAGTCTGAAGCAGGGAGATTAGCATAAGTGTGAAGAAGCTGGGACTAATAGTGAGTTCCAGGCCAGCCTCAGCCATAGAGAAAGATGATGAATAAACAAACAAACAAACAAACAAACACTTCCTAAGACAAAACAAACAAACAAACAAACAAACAAACAAACAAACAGGTGACTCTAGAGAATACAAAAGCACTATGTTAGTTTCTTTTCCTGTTGTTGTGACCATTACTTGAGAAGAAACAACTTAAGAGAGGAAGGGTTTATTCTGGTTTACTGCTTAAGAAGGATACAGCCCCTCATGGCAAGGAAGGCTCTGTGGTAGAAACACAAGGCAGCTGGTTACACAGCATTTTCTGAGGTTGTGGGTTAGGCTATAAAGCCTTAAGGTTTATCTCCAGTGACATACTTCTTCCAGGAAGATTTGACATCCTAAAGAACGCCCCAAACTCCAAAACTGTGACATAAGCTACGGGCAAAGTGTTGCAACACATTTGAGTTCATGGGGACACATTTCCTTTTCAAGCCATTATTCTTATTTCTTTTGTGCTGACAAATCATAATCGTGGTTCATTCAGATCAGGGTTTCTCAGCAGTGATGCTTTGAAACAGTTTGTTATACAGTTGATTGGAAAGGAGCTGTCTCTTGCATTACAAGATACCTATCAGCTTTTATGGGCTCAACTTACTTGATGTCAAAAGAAGTCATAAATTTTGAAAAACAAAATTCTTCAGAGTCTGTCAAGTGTTCCTTGGAGGCAAAAATTATTTCCTGTTGAGAACTACTTGTTTATGTGTGTGTGTGTGTGTATGTGTTTAAATATGTTGTCATCTTGGTTGGTATCATGAATTCTAACATTTAACTGAGCTAACTAGCTGGATACCATGACATTTTAAGTGCTTTTCACAGTTGTTACTTTCTAGGATTCCTGGTGTTAGTGGCTTCTCTCTGTATGCTTAGAAGAGGATCTTAGCTGATCATATTCTTTATCACTTTGCTCATTTTAGTTGTGGACCAAAGCCTGAAGGATGGTGATGAGCATCTGTAAGTCATCTGGCTTCATCTGAGTGAAGAATATCTTTGTCTCACATTGTAGTCATTTGCTGGCTTGGTTGTGTGCCTTCGGCATGGTATCTCTCAATTCTCAGCTAGCATCTATTTGTCATTCTGGCTGGATGAAACGCATCATCCTCTGGTAGATCTTTGTGCAATGCTAATGATACAAAGACTTTTTAAAATTTAAATAGAGTAACATATATTTTCTCTTATGTTGCTTGACATTTGGTAATTCTTTTTTGCTGAAATTGGTCACTCGGCTGCCTGATGAGACGTCATCTTTTGAAAGAGCATCATGACCCTTCTCTACTTTTTGTAAGTGAATCAATGATGCTATTTTTTAGTTTATTAAAACATGGAAAATTCCTTGGCAGGTAACAATATAGAGTAGGTGTACACGGGAATATGCGAAACAACATAACAGGACTTTGTCTTCTTTGCTTTTGTGCATGCATGGGAACAAAATCATGTGACAAATATTCAGATAAACTATAAGAACTCTTCTCAGACCTGTTTTCCACATCTCATTTCCATTATCCACAATAAAAGATGACAGCAAGCCTTCTACTGACTATCTCTTTGTCTCCAGTTTAGTTTGAAAACTATTGTAGAGTAAAAATTGTATTACCCAGTTTCTTGGAAAGTCAATATATCCTTAGAGCAGGAAAAAATGCTTTTTCCAAAAATCTGGGCATTGTGACACATGCTTGTAACTCCAGGATTCAGGTGGGATGTAGAGGTGGGTAGACTTGAAGTTCAATGTTAGCCTTATCTAAACAATGACTTTTATCCAAGCCTAGGCTGCAAGAAACACTGTGTCTTAGGGTTTCTATTGCTTCAGTGAAACATCCCAACTGAAAAACAAGTAGGAGAGGAAAGAGTTTATTTGTCTTACACTTCCACATAGTTGTTCTACATCTAAGGAAGTCAAGACAGGAACTCAAACAGGGCAGGATCCTTGAGCTGATTCAGAGGCCATGGAGGGGTGCTGCATACTCTTTTATTCTCTATGGCTTGCTCTGCCTGCTCCCTTACAGAACTCAGGACCACTGGCTCAATGATAGCACTACCCACAATGGACTGGGTCCTCCTTCATCAATCACTAATTTAAAAATGCTTTACAGCCAGACCTAATAGAAGCATTTTTCTCATTTGTGTTTCCTTCCTTTCAGATAACTCTAGCTTGTGTCAACTTGACATAAACTATCCTGCACACGCTGTATCAAAAAAAGACAAAACTTGCTCTTTAATGATAAACACATCTGTAGCATCAGAAAAATCTAAGGTAAGGAGAGAAAATTATGAACATACTTGCATAGAGAGGAATAGTACTCATCAAATGCCCTTGTGCTCCCCTCTACTTTCCAGCCTCCCTTCTGTCTTACCTTTCTAGATACTAAAATATAGACATGCCCACTATAGCCTGAATAACATAACTAAGTACCACTAAGCTGCCTCACATATCTTTTCTGTTATAGTGACTTTAGAATATTCCTGTTCTAGTTGACATGACTCTATAACGGGGTAGTCTGCATATCTGAATCATCACATGAAGAACTCTGCAGCTTCTAACCTGAGCCTTAATAAAGACATGTTAATACACAACTGCTTCCCCTAAATCCAAGGTAGTAACTAGCCTTTAGTAACAGGAAAATGAGGAATAAGTTAGAATTGAGACATAGATAAGTGTGGACAAGCAGAGATGCCATTAGTTCAGATTGTGACTTACAGCGACATTTAAATAATGTTTACTTTGGACAAAAATGTATGACTGTTTTCTGGCCTTTTGATTCGCTATGATATATGTGAAGAAAACATAATTGCACTGGTATTTTTCCCCTAATATAAATTCCTAGCTGAGAATATTTTCAAACTCTATTGTTAACATATAAATCTAGCCAGCTGGTAAACTGGTAGCTCACTTTGTAAAGTACTTAACCAGAGGAATTGACTGCTCTTATAGAAACTGACCCTAAATGATCACAGAGACAATAAGAAATTGGCAGATATTTAGCGATTCAAATCTTCTATCTACAAAAAAAAAAAGACAAAAAAACAAAACAAAACAGAACAAAACAAACGAAAAATATTTACACCAATTTTTTTTACAGTGTCAGGAAGGGGGATTCCCTTGTTTTGTTGTTTTCAAAAGATGACTGTGAGAATTGGCAAATGAATTGTGTCTGGGAAGAGGGCCACCTGGCTTTTGTACACTACACAAGAAAGAATAAGTCAAGCCAAAGGGTTTCCCCCATAAGGAGCCAATAGGAGGGAGGAAGATTCTTGAGAAATGGGAAGAGATCAGGCATCAGACTCTGGAACCTAGCCTAGATCCACACATGATTTGGAAAGCTTAATTTCACACTAAAATTGAGCCAAGGCTTAGTGGAAGCTTTCGATATTAGGAAATGTCAGTTGAGCTTCAGACATTGGAAAAGAACCTAAAAGAAAAAGAAAGAGAACTTTGGTAGTGATGGTAGCTGGTTGGCAGCTGCTACTTCTATGCACCACAAAGTGCCTTCCTCCTGTAACTCAGCATTGACTAAGCTCAGACAGGCAGGATCCATCTTTAATTTATGAAAGTTGAAAGCTTTTTCAATACTCTTCATGTTGAAAATGACAGCACGTTCATCAACAATTTTAAGAAATGTGGATAAAAAGTGTCTTTTGCTTCGTTTGGCATCAGGGTGGCTAATTTCCCATGTCATCTTGGTATAGAGTAAGGACATCTAGATAACTGTCAAGCATTATTTCTGAGTGTGTCCAAGAGAACATCTCAGGAAAAGATTATCATTTGAATAATTAGGCTCTGTAAACGGGATTGTCTTCACCAACACGGGCAATTGTTATCTAGTCTTTCCAAGGTTGGGATGCAACAAAAAGGCATCCCAATGGGTGAAATTCTTTTCTCTAAAATTTGGAAATCTCTCTTCTCTTATCCTTATACCATGGACCTGTTGGTTTCCTGCTTTAGACCTCTCCGACTTGCCTTCCTGGTACTCAGACTTTGGACCACACACTGGTTTATACTTCTGGATTTCTTCTTTTTTTCCAGCTTGCAGGTGGCATGGTGAGTCTTAGAAGGATTTAGAATCATGGGAATCAATTGTCACATGCAAAATGTTCCTCTTAATCCATCCTATTGGTTAAATTTCTCAGGAAAACTATTACACATTTAAATAATTTATCATTTACTGTATTCAATATCTTATAGTCCACATTTGTACAAGTAATTAAAATACCAACATATCTCATTATAGAGCATTGGCTAGAATATCTTTCCTGACAATAAGCTCATTAGGGTTGGATACACTGGCTAATTAAGAACCAGATTAGAGGTTGTGGGACTGATTTAGTTAAATAGGTAGAGTGATTGTCTAGTTTGAGTCATGCCTTCATTCTCTAGCACTACAGAAACTACAACGGTACATATGCTTGCAATTTGAGGACTTCAGGGGTGGACAAAAGAGAATCAGAAATTCAAGGTCAAGTTCAGCTCCATAGTGGGGTTGCATGCCAGTCTGAAATATGTGAAACACTGCCTCAAAAGAAGCAAATCCAAATAAAACAAAAATCTGTTTTTGGTGATTTCTGAAATGTCTTCCATTTTTGGTCTTGATTTGCATGTTTTGCATGGTTGGGGGCTTTTAATATTTTGTAAAATTTGGGACATTGAATCGATGGATTTTTCTTCTTATGAATCACTCCTAGGAGAACTGCTTCTAAGCTTCCCCAGAAAAGTCCCAAACATACTACCAATCCTGCTTTTAGAGAGATATCCTTATCTGGCCCTACTTTAAGATCTTTCTTATGCCCTGGAGGTTGTGACTCAAATAAAGATGGCAGAAATCTCCTTATGAGCCTCTATCTCCAAGATACTCTTGGAACATCTGCCTCTGTACTTAATCAGGAACAAGATAATCAGAAAAAAATTAAACTTAAAAAAGGTAAACAAGATTCAGTGGCTAGAAGATTTGGCTGCAGATCAAATTAAAAACCTCTTTCTACTGTAATCTCTGGCAATTATGTGGCATATAAGATTGGGGTCTGCACATGGTATGGCCCTTTAAGAAATAGCAACAAAGTTAGATTGACTGGAGTTATCTCTGCCCTACACAATGACTTGTATTGATGGACAGACAGCAGTGTGAATAAATGATAAAAGAATGAAAAATTAAGGCCTTGCTTTCTTAGAAAAGTTATCTTGTACAGGCCACTGCTGTGTTGTAAGACCAAGGAACAACAACAAAAACAACAAATTACCATTAGATGTATACATAAATTCTACAAAGATATAAACATTATAATATGTCAAAAGTTTAATAAGTGCAGCAGTTTTAGCCTGAAGAATTTTCTAATGATAATTGGCATTCTAACAATTAAGAATTAATAATTCACTGCTCTTGGAACATGAAAATTTGCCCAGGCTAACATGGAGATTTCTTTTCTGTCTGGTGCCCTTGAAATTGAAAGGGCTACCAGCCTGAGGAAGGGCTGTCATGATTTGGCAAGATGCGCCTCTAGATTCTTAAAAATTGGATTATGGGGTTGTCACTGCTTATCAATGAAGACTAAACTTATGAACAAGAGGAAGTTAAAACATGTGTTCAGGGACAAAATTGATAAACAAACATCCTAACTGCCAGTCAGGTTATAAGGTTCTTTCCTGAGCCCTGAGCCTGACTCACTCCTCCATCACTGACTCCTTATCTCCTCTGTGGGACAGGGCCATTGCTGGAATGGTCTATGGCAAAGAAGGAAATGTGATTCAACATAGACAGGGTGATTTAATCTTCTGGAGTCTGACATCATGCCAGTTTATTCTAGACATATTTAAGTACAATGTTGGGAAAAAATCCTAATAATAATTATACCAATACCATTTGTGCAGTAATACTACATCTTTTGTTTTTGTTGTTGTTTGCAAAGTACATGTGACTTATACTATGAAGATATGGTCTATAGCTTAAGGGTCAAGGCTCTGTGTGATCTCAGACTGGGTTATATGGTACTTGTGATAACCCCATTAAGGATGGGTTCTATTGACCCAGAAACAAAGTTAAAGATTAAGGTCTATGGAGGGTTTGGATAAATATTCTGGAGAATTTGAGTGAAGACTGGCTCTATAGATAGCAAAAATCACCAGGTTATTAAAAACATCCATGCCCAGCCTTCTGGGTGGAAAACAGATATGTATTTTCTTCATCGAGGAGAAAACTTCATGATTAACAGCTATCATTTCTCCAGTGCTTTTCTACAAGTCTTCTTTCATCCAGGTAATTCTCTTTCTTTCATGATACATGTATTCCTTTATCCACCCTCTTCCTCTGCTTGAGAAGTGTTAGTTGTTAGTTCCATCTCATGATCCCTTTCTAGTTTCATGACTACACACACACACACACACACACACACACACACACACACACACGCGCGCGCGCGCGCACACACACCACACACACTTTAAATATAGGTTTTATAAATGAGAGAAAACATGTTATTGGCTTTTCTTGCCTGGTTTACTTTTTTTAAAATATAATGATATTCTGCTTTGCCAGTTTTTTCCTCTTTGTGCAAATGTCATGATTTCATCTTTCTTCATAGTAGAATAAAATTTCCTTATGTATATGTGCTACATTTTGTTTCTTTCCTTCACTTGTCAATGAACATTTAGGTTTGGTAGCATTTCTGGGCTATTGTAGATCATATAGTCATAAATATGTGCAAATATCTCTGAGGTATGTTGAGTCAGAATCCTTTGGTTATATGCCTAAAAACATAGATAGACCAAATGGTTATTCTATTTTAAGAATTTTTTTTTGAGACAGAGCCTTACTACATAGTTATGGTTTGCCTGGAACTCACTAGGTTGACAAGGTTGGTTGAGAATTCAGAGATCTGCCCATCTCTGCCTTCCTAGTGCTTAGAACAAATGTATACACCTCCATATCACGCTATAATTTTAGTTTTTGGATAAACTTCCACAGGATTTATATAATGGAGGTATTCCAATCAGTACATATGAGGACTCTTTTCCCTGTACCTGCTTGGCAGCATTTGTAATCATTAGACAGCAGAGTTTTAGGACAAAAATTTAATAATACTGTTAAGTTACTGAGAATTTGTTTGGAAGTAGAGGAGACAGGATAGAAATAATGGAACTAAAATTGGTAACTTGATAAATGAGAGAGTTGGTTCACTCATAAAGCAAAGAATGTATATTTGATTCTTACTTTTTACCTACTCAAGGCAATTATCAGTAAGATTACTAAAGCCTAATATATAAATTAATTTTTTATAACTTTTAGACATTTAAAAGATTTTCTCAGTTGGAAAGCATCTTTTAAGTGTATAGATGGAGAATACAAAATTATTATCAAAACCATATAAATTATAATAAAATTATTTGATTAAATACAAATATCAAAATATGTGACTGCTATGAGTAACAACATGAAGGTAAAATAATAAATCATTGCTTAGTAGATGATTTTATTGTATACAGCAGAAGATTAGAATATGGCATTTACAAAGAAGTCTTAAAAACTATTTTAAAGTAACAGTAAAGCTTTTAATAATCTGTTTAACCCTCTAAGGAAGTTGAAAACATCAAAAACCAAGTGAAAATAGGTCCATTTTAATTATCAAAACAAGAAAGAGTATAATTTTAACCTATTAGATTTATAAAATGAAAGGAATTGTAAGGTTATAGGTAAGAGGAGCCCTCATTCATGAGACACCAAAGGGTACATTGGTAAATAGTTCTTCAGGGTCTATCTAATGCTGTATGGTCAAATTTAATATGCATATGAAGAAGAGGATCAGTATGCATTTCATTATCTGTGTCGTAATATCATGTTGTATTAGTGCTTAAAAGTAAAACAAACAAACAAACAAAAAAGTATAGTTTCTGCAGCAAATTGGATTCTGTCAACAAGAGACCTATGACAGAGTAGCAGTGGACCTCATAAGAGCTCTCATAGCTGCTTCTCTATAGGGACAGCAATGGAAAGACACTTTTCTCTTATTTTAGTTCTATGGGGAGGAGGCAAGGGAACACAGTTGGTCTGACCTGTCATTTCTTGATATTGGAATCACAGCCACAGGACTTGGTGATTATGTGTGAGAAGCATCTTAAAATAAGCTAAAATATATCATGTATCTGTGTTATTATCACGTTTAACTTATAGAGATATAAGCTATGATTAAACGTCTTAAAAATCTATTCAACTATTAAGTTTGATGTTAATGCCACACCTCTATGAGCATTCCAGAAAATGTTATTTATGTACTTCTACAAACATGCACTCATTAGGGTTTAGTAGTAAAAAGAAACCATCCAATCTGTTTTAAATAGAAAAATATCTTATTCAGTGTAAAACACTTGCAAAGCTATTGCAGATATTCAAGATCTGGT
Source organism: Mus musculus (assembly GCF_000001635.26). Taxonomy (NCBI): domain Eukaryota; kingdom Metazoa; phylum Chordata; class Mammalia; order Rodentia; family Muridae; genus Mus; species Mus musculus. The sequence continues at coordinate 110,308,523 of NC_000069.6, forward strand.
CTCCAGACACCTATAAATGATCCACACTGATGCCATTGAATGAGCTCCAAGAGAATGTTCTATTTGGCTCCAATCAGAACATGAGAAGTTGAGAAGCCAATAGAGGATCTGTTGAGTTGTAGTGTTTCTTTAATTGAGGGACAATACAGAACAAGGGAATAGTAGAACTTGAAAGACTGATATTAATTGTCAACTTTCAAAAACATGGAGGACTCCTTAGTACAATTCGTCCTGAGGTCCGGTTGATAGTTGCAGAGCTTCACTTCATTGATTTAGATACTCTACGTTATTATGACAGTTATGTGCCCACAGCCTGAAGTTTCTATGAGAGATACGTTCTATTGAATATCCAGTTCAACATCTCAATGTTTCTTTCTTATGATCATTTTCAGTTTTATTTTCCTCAAACAACAGAATTTTATTATTTATGGTTGTATACAATCCCATATTGTCCATATTTTCTAGTTGACATACAGATGTTTCGATTCTACAACTTAGTTCTTGTGAATAGTGCTGCAGTAAACATTGTCACACAAGTGTCTTTTGTCGTATGTTGAATTATTACTTCAACATTATCAGTGAATATTGCTTTGGATAGTTTGAATAGTTTTCTCCTTCATGCAAAACTTTGAAATATGTCACTAAAATCCTTAGGGTAGTATGCTGGGATATAGATTGGAATTTCATTGAATCCGTAGACCAAAAAGACATCATTCTGACCACACTGAGTCTTTTCATTCATTCTTGAACTTAGGCTGTCTCTAATTTTATTCAGATCTTTGATTTCTTTTTATCAGAGTTTTGTAGCTTTCTATGGTAATATTTTTCTTGTGTTTTGCCTCAGTAAAATGGGGACAGTATAATGCTTTAATTGTACATTTTCAAGATGCAGCTAAATAGTGAATACATAGTATTTAGAAACATCTTGGAACATGGTGACTATGTAAGATTTACAACAGAATATTAATTATCAATACTGTAAAATACCTTAAAAAGGAATGCAAATTTCAACCATAAATATTGAATACAAATTTACTTGATAAATCAAGTAATTTGTTAGTGTTTGGAACTAAACAAAATCATGAGGCTTGATCAGCTAGTGCTATACAGTGATTGAGGAAGACATTCAACACTGATCTCTGGCTACTCCTACTACTGTTACACACACACACACACACACACACACACACACACACACACACATACACACACAGATTGATAGAGAGATAGATTTATCTTACTCTTTTGTTCAGACTTTATTATGAATCAAACATTCTATATAGAGGCTCTGGTTGCCCATGGTGTGGGGTATTCTCATCCCAGAGCTTTTTCCTATCCAAAAAGAACACATCTTACCATTCTTGGTGCTTCACTAGGGCTCTTAGGCCCATGTTGGTAGATGTCTGTTGACAGCTGTGTTCACATCAGTTGTGCACTCAGGCCAGGGGATGAGAGAAGCATGAGAAGCCTTCATTCATGCTGTGGATATTGCTAGACCAGGCCATGTCTTTGAAGCTATGGAGAGATGCTACACTCACCTAGATGATGCCAGGTCTTTGGAGCCATTTGCTCTCAGGGAGAATGAAGGTGGTTCAGCCAGGACTACAGGGTATCCTGACACAAGACAGCCTTTGAGGGGTGATTCTAGAATTACATCATACTTTACTAATATATGCTGGCATTTTGAGATTGGAGCCAACAGGGGTTCAGCATATCTTTTAAATCAGCTCTAGCCTTGCAAGGTTATAATTCCAGCAACCTGGAGGCAGAGACAAAATGATCACTGGATCCAGGGTATCCCAGACTACATAGCTAGACACCAATCCAATTTAAAGCACAAAATCAAAAACTAGAGGAAAATAGTCCCTGTCAGTGCCTTTCCTGTTCCTATGCTGCATATAAACTGCTGTGAGTCATGTCAGACTTGAGCTCATTATGTAGTCACTCTGGATTTGTTGCTTATACAGTGAACCAACTCCAAGAAATAGAAACACTGCCTACTCTGTTAAAAATATGAAAAATTCCAGTCTTCCATCAAGCATGGGAATCCATTTATTTACCTAGCAATATTTTAGGCTAGTGTGCAGAGTAACTAGTTTCTCAGGATATCTTCATATGTAGGCGTCACACTTTTTCTCTTTTTCTCTTCTTTCCAGTTACTGTTCCCTCCTATCCAGCTGATTCTCTTTATTCTCCTTCATTAAGCCCAATTTCTGCTTCCATCTTTTTCTTTTAATTGAAGTCTCTCTCTCTCTCTCTCTCTCACACACACACACACACACACACACACACGTGTGTGTGTGTGTGTGTGTGTGTGTGTGTGCAGGCACATGCATGTCCTATCATGAGTGTGGACGTCTAAAAATGATCCATGATCCATGGATGTTCACCCTCACCGTCTGTCTTGGTTCGGGTTTTACTGCTGTGAACAGACACTATGACTGATGCAAGTCTTAAAAAGGACAACATTTAATTGGGGCTCGAATAAAGGCTCAGAGGTTCAATCCATTATCATCAAGGCAGGAGCACAGCAGCATCCAGGCAGGCACAGTACAGGCAGAGCTGAAAGTTTTATATCTTCATCTGAAGGCTGCTAGCAGAATACTAGCTTCCAGGCAGTTAGGATGAGGGTCATAAAGCCTACACCCACAGTGACACACTTCCTCCAACAAGGCCACACCTACATCAACAGGGCCATACCTTCTAATAGTGCCCCTTTCTAGGCTGAGCATATACAAACCATCACACCTTCTGTTAATAGGGTCTCTGTTATTCACTGCCGTTGGCCTGCAAGCTTCAGAAGATTCTTCTGTCGTCACTTTTAATTTTACAGCAGAGGTCCTGGGATGATAGACATAGGCTACTGTGTGAGGCTTTAGTTGGGTTCTAGGCATTCAAATCCAAGTTACATGATTGGGTAGCAAGTGTTTTGCCCACTGAAACATACTCAGCCTCACTTCTGCTTTCTTAATATAAGCTTCTTCTGCTGGTTCTGCATTTTGCTGACCTTGGAACCTCTTGTGATAATCCCCTTTGAAGTCACTGACTGTTGACTTTCCTATGTTCTTCTAAGAATCCTGGTTAGCCAAAGCTGATGTCTCCCCTGAGATCAATGGTTGTGCAACAGTCCTGTGTAGCAGGAAAGGCTTCCGGATGACATTGTTAAACTCTGTCTTTCCACTCTCATCTGTAGTTCTTGGAATGACTGTAGAATGTACTAGGAAGGTAACATTTTTATCCAGACAGAAGAATATGTTTTGAATAACCTGGGCTATATCTTTTTATCTGTGAGAACACAGTGTCCTGCAATGCTTGTACTCAGTGAGGCAGACTGTAACCGGAATATGTAAACTCCGGATGCAGTGCTTCCAGGGTCCTTCAGCTGTGGTGCAATGAGAGCCATGAGAAGATGTGAATCTATAAACTTTGGGAAGATTTGCTGAGTCTTAAGAGACCCATTCACGAGGGACTTAGGTTTGAGCATTTATTCTTGCTCCTGTCAGCTGTAAACCTACTTTGGATGCTATAATATACGCATGTTCCATCTCACCTGCACAGGAGCAAGTGTTAGAGACACCAAGGTTTGTTTTTGTCCTTACATTTCTCCTTATGATGACTGGACTGTTTTTGACAGCGGTTCTATAGTATAATGTGCCCCTTCTTGATCTGGCTCTGACAAAGTCTTCTCCACTGTCATCACTTTTTTTTAATGTTTAATAAATTCAAAAGTTTAAAAAACTAAACAGTTTATACTAATTTTAGGTTTTTAGAAAAATTATGCAGACAGTACAGAGATCTCCTATATACCTTTTCCTTCCTTGTTTAGATTTCTATTATTGTGGTTTGTTTTTAGTGTTATATCTCTCTTGGGAATGATGCTAATAAGCCCCAACCCTAAGGAAGCATATAGAAATGTGTCAGTCAATTGATATATGGTAAGAGAAAACCCAAATTTATAAAACAGAAGAAGTATATTACTCATGGGTCCTAGACAGATTAGGGATGGTTAGCAGTTAGCAGGCAGTCTAAGGACTTCAGCAATTTGGAGCACCGAGTGTGGAGTGAATGAGAGTAGTAGGAAACTGTTGCAGGATATTTGATCACACTGTGAGCCCTGAGATAGTGTTGTTTACTGGAAAAACCTCTTTCTAGTTGTGGTGTAGCACATCCCTAGAACATGCCTTTAATCCAAGAGCTATCCACGTATTGAACACAGGTTAAACTCAACCATAGGTCAAGAGGTGAAGCAAGCAACCAGTTGACAGGAAGTAAACATAGGAGGAAAGAATAGAGAGTAAGAGGGAGTGAGGACAGAAGGAGAGATGTACCACACTGGCAGTAGAAGGGAGGGGCATTGAATTTGAGGAGTTTTTTGAGATGGAACGTCTATTTGGGATGTCAGCTGATAAGAAAGGTCAATGGGGCACTTCCTCTGCCTTCTAAGCTAGCAGACTTCTATCCCAGCATCAGGCTCTTGGAGTCCTCATTGGCAAAATTGAATGATTGAGATTTTGTTAATAAACAACAGGAGCCTGAAGACTATCCTTTGTTATAAAATATGCATGTTATTTCCAAAGCCTTCCTTTTGGGTTATGCTATGACAAAACACCCAGAAAAAAAGCAATACCGGGAAAAAAAGGAGTGTATGTTGGTTTACAGTTCTAGAGTTCAATAAGTGATCACAGCGGAATTCATGACAGCGAGAGACTGTAGCAGTTGGTCACCACCAGGAAGCAGAAGGAGATCACAGAGAGTACTTCTTTTTATCTTTTTACTCAATCCAAGATATCTACTCACAGCATAGTACCTTCCACATTTAAAGTGGGCCTTCCCATCTCAAAAAATCCTAAGCTAGAAACCCACTCAGAGATAAACCCATAGGCTCACTTCCATTGTGACTCCAAATCTGATCAAGTTGACAATTGAAATTAATCATCACACTGTGTCTCATCAACTTGATAACCACATACAAATCTTTTAAACCTTAATATTCCTCCATTTCTTAATGCAAAATGAATTCAATTCATCTTCAAAAGTCCCCATAGTCTAAATTTCCAATGTTGCATTAATGTTCAAAGTCTGAGTTTCTTCTGAGACTCAAAGCACTCTTTTAACCCTGATCCCCTATGAAATTAAAAAAAAAATCAAATGACACACTTCTAATATATAATGCCACAGAGTAAACATTCCAATTCCCAAAGAAATGAGTAAGGATAAAAGAGAAAACTTTTGGGGCTAAAGCAAACCTGAAAGAACAAAGCAGACAACTGAATGCCATAGTTCTGTATTTGGTGTTTGGAGATACTGGTGCTCCAAAGGGCTTGAATAGTTTATCCCGCAGTTCTGCTGACTAGAACACATATCCACATTTTTTTGGCCATCTTTATTCCATTCCTACTGCTTCTTTTCCAGTGGATATGCCATGGTCTTTGCACCTCAAACACTGTGGTGTTTTCACTGCAACTTAGGATTCATCTTTACAGCTTTACTTAGTGGTTTCTCAGAGGCTCTGCTACATATCACTTGCCTCAGCCACTGTCTGAACCTATGAGATACTGAAGGACTAGCTCCATCATCATATATATATATATGATGATTTATATATAAAAGTACCACATGGACATGCAGCCAAGTTTTGTTGCCAGTTTGAGATGTAGCCTGTCATCCTTGAACCACAGCTCCAGTAGCCTCTGTGCTTTGGTGGCTGAGTCTGCAACCTCACTTTCCTAGGCTGTTGCTTTTGAAAAGCAGGGAATCTCTTTCTGTGACATTTTCAGTTCAGATCTTCTCCTTTCAAATACAAATTTATCTTCACAAGTTAGAACTTTTGATGGGTGGGGTCTTGGTTTAGTTTTACCTTTTGTATTGTCCTAAATAAGAGAATGAGTTTCACCATAACAGTTAGAAAGTTCAGTTTCTTGTATTCTACTTTTATGCAGATATAAACTTATTCATCCAATGTTCCTAGGTAAACTTTACATTTTTATAGCTCTGGCTCCAGTTGTTCAGGACCCACATGAATATCAAGCTGTACATCTGCTACATATGAGCAGGGAGGACTAGGTTCAACCTGTGTTTGTTTTTTTGGTTTATGGTTCAGACTCTGAGAGTCCAAGGGTCCAGCTTAGTTGAGTCTGTTGGATTTTCTTGTGGAGTTCCTATCCCCTTTAGGACACAGAATTCTTCCATAAGAATCCTGGAGCTCCATCCACTGTTTGGTTGTGGGTGTCTTTATCTGTCTGAGTCAGCTGTTGGGTGAAACCTCTCAAAGGACAACATGCTCCTTTCTGCAAGCAAAGCAGAGTATCATTAATAGTGTTAAGGATTGGTGTTTGCCCATGGGATGGATCTCAGGTTGAGCTGGTTTATTGGTTGGACATTCCCCCAGTCTCTGCTCCCTCTCCTGTGCCTGTGTTACTTGTATACAGGATACATTTTGGGTTGAAAGTTTTGTGGGTGCTTTGGTGTCTCTATTGCTCCACTGGGTTTCCTTTTTGGATACAGAAGATGACTTCTTCAAGTTTCATATCCCCAATGCAGTGAGTAACAGCTGAGGTCACCCCCATTGACTCTTGGACTTGTCCCTTACCCCAGGCCATGTCTCATCTTGGAAATGACCCCCAACTCCTTACCCCCAATAGTTGCAGATTTCCATTAATTTTCATGTCCATCTTTCCTGTCCTTCCCCATACTTGATTGTGAATCCCCATTCCATTCCTCATCTCCCCTCCCTTCTAGTTCCCTCCCTCCATCTGCCTTTTATGAATATTTTATTTCTCCTTATAACTGAGATTCATGTTTCATCCCATGGGCATTCTTGTTTAGCTTATTTGGGTCTTTGTATTTTAACATATCTGTATTTTATGGCTAATATCTACTTATATGTGAGTACGTACCATGTATGTCCTTTGGAGACTGGGTTACCTCGTTCAGTATGATATCCTCAAGTTCCATCCATTTGTCTACAAAATTCATGATGTCTTGGTTTTCAATAGCTGAGTAGTATTCCATTGTATAGATGTACCACATTTTTTTTTTATCCATTCTTCAATTGAGGGACACCTAGGTTGTTTCTAGTTTCTGGCTATTACAAATAGACCTGCTATGAACATAGTTGAGCAAGTGTCTGTGAGTTGTTGAAATGTCTTTTGGATATATGCCCAGGAGTGCTATAGCTGCTTCTCAAGGTAGAACTATTCTCAGTTTTCTGAGAAAATGCCACATTGATTTCCAAGGTGGTTGTACAATTTGCACTTCTACCAGCAATAGAAGGATGTTCTCCTGTTATGTGGGCTAGTTATGTCTTTGACTCATGGGCCTCTCCCTGGCCAGGAGACAGGCTCATGAGCCAGATTAAAAAAGAAAAGAAAAGAAGAGAAAAGAGAAAAAAGAAAAGAAAAGGAGAGAAGAGAAAAAAAAGAAAAGAAAAGAAAAGGAAAGGAAAGGAAAGGAAAGGAAAGGAAAGGAAAGGAAAGGAAAGAAGAGAAGGAAGGAATATATAAATAAATTGAGGCACACACACAGACACATGCATCCTGGACAAAGCAGAAAAGGGCTTTACTGTCAATTGATGTTCTTAGTTCTTATACCTTTTCAGGATAATTGATCTCATTGTGTTTTAAGCATTTTTACCTTCTACAAACTCATAGTAAGTTTAAACTAATTTTTCATGTCATAAATAGATAAGGCTTAAGGAGTTACAGCAGGTTTGTTTATATGTCTTTCCATTAAGAGTAGTACCTGATTAAGCATTCATTATATATTTTCTAGCTTCACAAGTTCATTATAAGTTTAAAGCAATGGTTTTTATGTCACAAGTTAGCAGTTTTGTCAAGAGACAAATTATCTGCCTTGTGTCTTATTATTTTGAAGTCTTATATAGAGAAATTAGTCCATCATATATTTTCTGTCCTTGTACCTACAATAAATTGCCCATTTCCGGTTAGAACCTTTAATTATGAGACAGTACCCTCCTTTCTAACCTAGAAGGAATGTTTTCTTTGTAAATTTTTTCTAAGCCTGTTTTCTTTTTCTAGTGCAATTAGTCTAAGACACATGAATGTTTATAGAGCTCTATTTGTAGCTTTATTCTATATGGGACTGGAGATTACTTGTGTCAATTTATTAGTTCTATAAAATCATATCAGAAATTATGAAATCCTCAACTCCTCTATACAGCATTACTACATGAAGTACATCTTCATATTGATTCTGCAGGAAATCTGCCCAATAGGGTAGGCTGATGCCCAGGAAACAGGAAAGGCATTTCAGAAGTGAGAAGCAATCCTAGGATGATCTCTAAGGACCCTGCATCTCAGAGTGCACCCATCTCAGCCATGCAAAAGAGTAGAACATCTCCAGAAAACTTATTGCTTGCCATAGCCTTTCCTACACGGCTTCTGACATTGCATATTGTCTGGACTCCAACAGCAGGATGACCATATGGCTGACCAGCTTCTGGATGAGCAATGTAGTATCAAGTGGGTGGCTATGACAGGTCTGTGGGTAGCATGGTAGCCTAGAGGTCTCTGTCTGTCTTCGTCCTCTGTAGCTGTGCTGTTTGGTGGATTTCACTGCTCTCCAAATTGTGTGTGTGTGTGTGTGTGTGTGTATGCACATGTACCTGGTTTTCAAAGAGCAAAATCTCCTAAATCTTGTTCACGAGTCGAAGAATGGGTAGTGGAGTCTGTTTTGATTATGGGGGCTAAAGCAGTTCCAGAGCTGGGTCATACGGCACTAGCCTTGGGAAAGGGGTTGTGAGGCTCTGCCCAGGACTAGGTTCTACCTTGGCAACAGGTGAGACAGGCAGCCTATTTCTTCCTTCTTCAGTACAACTTTTCTTACTATTATATGAAATGGAGGCACTATGGCTTGTCATCTCCTGGGTTTAGTTCTTGTTCACATTGTTCACATTGTGCTATTCAAAGTGAAGCCATGTGGAGATGACTTCTATAGGATATTGGAACAAGTGGCCATCTTGTTTCATCTCTATTTTTAAATGCTAATTTTTTTATGTTGGTATTTTTTTTTCTTTTTTTTATTAGGTATTTTCCTCATTTACATTTCCCAATACTATCCCAAAAGTCCCCCATACCCACCTCCCCCACTCCTCTACCCCCCCCCCCACTCCCCCTTTTTGGCCCTGGCGTTCCCCTGTACTGGGGCATATAAAGTTTGCAAGTCCAATGGGTCTCTCTTTCCAGTGATGGCCAACTAGGCCATCTTTTGATACATATGCAGCTAGAGACAAGAGTTCCGGGGTACTGATTAGTTCATATTGTTGTTCCACCTATAGGGTTGCAGTTCCCTTTTAAATGCTAATGCTTTTGAGGTCCTACTTTTAGTGACATTTACTTTCTCCTATCTTTCTTTGATGACTTCCCATGCCCTCCTCACTTTAATTATCCTTAAATCAGTTCTTCTGGGCATAGTGGCTTGTGCTTATGATCTTAGTACTCGGGAAGTGGCAGTAAGAGGTCCAACATCTTCAAGTCCAACTTTGACTGTATACTGAGTTTGAGTTTGAGGTCAGTTGTGTTGAAGATCATGTAGTGTATATCACAAACAAAAAACAAGCAAAAATAAACCACTACCCCTGACAATTTTAAAAATTACTCTGACCTTGTTGAGATTTATTTTAAGTGTCAAGTTGACTGGATTAGGAATATCCAAAGAGTGTAGAACTGTACATTTTGTAAAAAAAAAAAAAAAAAAAAAAAAAAAAAAACAACTTTATTGTGGATATGCATGTGATGTTGCTTCCAGACAATCCATAAGAGTCACTTGCAAATGCATCCTTGGGTGGAGGATACCAGCTTTCAATGTGTACCTGCACTATCCAAGTGACTATGTCCCTGAAGTAGTAAGGACTGTTCAGTTTACATCAGTCTTAAAAAGCTAGAGTGTGTCATGATCTGTCACGAACATTAGAATTCTAGGCTTTCTGGCCTTTAGATGTCAGGACATAGAACAACGGCTTGCTTTACAGGTTTCAGCCTTAAACTCGGCTCTGTGTGTTTGGATTTCCTGTTCTCTGAGGTGTTCAGACTTAAACTCATCTGTGTTACTGACATTTTAGTGTCTCCAGCCTAAAGGGGGTCTAGAATCAGACTTTTAAGCTGCCATGAGCATGTGAACTGATTTTGCTGATAAATCCTCAGTCATTTATTTAGATACATAGTCTATTAATTTTTGTATTTCTAGAGAACTTTGCCTATTACTCACTTTAATCATTTTTGTTTTTGGGATGTCTCTATTCAACAACTATTATGGACATCATTGGTTGTACATTGAATGCATTTTTATATAAAATTAACACATATTTTCAGCTAACTCTGTTAAACCTAATTTTGTTGGTATCTTTATATCTCTGAAATACTCTATTAGGTATGATTCTCATAAATCATAAACTTCAAAATATATTTCATTTTTTCTTCATCATGGAAGCAGTTATCATCTCTCCTACTACCAGAACATCTGGAGATGTTTCATGATCTGTGAACCCACAGCTAACAGTCTTGTTACTCCTCAGTGGCCTTTTAAGTTAGTGCTTCACCAACTAAAATTTGCCTTAGGTATCATGTAGAAGGAATGTTAAAATGAAAGGTATTTTGTTAGAGCCTACAGTTTGCTATTTGGTAGGTCTGAAAAGGTACAAACAATTTTGCATTTTGGACAGGTGTCCAGATGATTCTGATTTTGTTGATTTCAGGACCACACTTTGACAATCACCATCATAGCCTATCACAAGAGTAATATAACTGACCTACCTGATTCAGTTCAGGCTTTCTTCCAGCTCATATTTCATGCTATTGTCTCCATTCTAAAGCACAAATCTACTTAAAACCTGTAATTGCTTTTTGAGTCATTTGGGGAAAATGAAGTGCCTACTACATGCTTCATGTTCAGTGTTTGCACAAAAACCAACCAAACAAAAAAAAAAACCCAAAAAACAAAAAAACAACCCACCACCCAACAACAACAAAAGCAAAACAAAGATCAAAAACCAACCAACAAAACAAAAACTTTAGGTCTTGAAGAATGAGTAGGATTTGTAAGAAGATTTCTCACATGTGATTGAAGAGACATGGGGGAGGAAGAAATGGAGCAGATGAACTATCTGTCAAAACAACTTTATTATAAGGAAGCAAATCTTTTCATGGAAAACTATTGTTAAATAACACACACACACACACACACACACACACACACACACACACACCTATACATAATTAGCAAATCAACTTAGTTGAACCAAAAGATAGATATTTTAATCTCTACAAGAGTGGAGAGAAATTCAATATTTTTTTTTCTTTCCATTTTTTATTAGGTATTTAGCTCATTTACATTTCCAATGCTATACCAAAAGTCCCCCATACCCATCCACCCCCACTCCCCTACCCGCCCACTCCCCCTTTTTGGCCCTGGCGTTCCCCTGTTCTGGGGCATATAAAGTTTGTGTGTCCAATGGGCCTCTCTTTCCAGTGATGGCCGACTAGGCCATCTTTTGATACATATGCAGCTAGAGTCAAGAGCTCCAGGGTACTGGTTAGTTCATAATGTTGATCCCCCTATAGGGTTGCAGATCCCTTTAGCTCCTTGGGTACTTTCTCTAGCTCCTCCATTGGGAGCCCTGTGATCCATCCATTAGCTGACTGTGGGCATCCACTTCTGTGTTTGCTAGGCCCCGGCATAGTCTCACAAGAGACAGCTACATCTGGGTCCTTTCGATAAAATCTTGCTAGTGTATGCAATGGTGTCAGCGTTTGGATGCTGATTATGGGGTGGATCCCTGGATATGGCAGTCTCTACATGGTCCATCCTTTCATCTCAGCTCCAAACTTTGTCTCTGTAACTCCTTCCAAGGGTGTTTTGTTCCCACTTCTAAGGAGGGGCATAGTGTCCACACTTCAGTCTTCATTTTTCTTGAGTTTCATGTGTTTAGGAAATTGTATCTTATATCTTGGGTATCCTAGGTTTTGGGCTAACATCCACTTATCAGTGAGTACATATTGTGTGAGTTCCTTTGTGAATGTGTTACCTCACTCAGGATGATGCCCTCCAGGTCCATCCATTTGGCTAGGAATTTCATAAATTCTTTCTTTTTAATAGCTGAGTAGTACTCCATTGTGTAGATGTACCACATTTTCTGTATCCATTCCTCTGTTGAGGGGCATCTGGGTTCTTTCCAGCTTCTGGCTATTATAAATAAGGCTGCTATGAACATAGTGGAGCATGTGTCCTTCTTACCAGTTGGGGCATCTTCTGGATATATGCCCAGGAGAGGTATTGCTGGATCCTCCGGTAGTACTATGTCCAATTTTCTGAGGAACCGCCAGACTGATTTCCAGAGTGGTTGTACAAGCCTGCAATCCCACCAACAATGGAGGAGTGTTCCTCTTTCTCCACATCCTCGCCAGCATCTGCTGTCACCTGAATTTTTGATCTTAGCCATTCTCACTGGTGTGAGGTGGAATCTCAGGGTTGTTTTGATCTGCATTTCCCTGATGATTAAGGATGTTGAACATTTTTTCAGGTGCTTCTCTGCCATTCGGTATTCCTCAGGTGAGAATTCTTTGTTCAGCTCTGAGCCCCATTTTTTAATGGGGTTATTTGCTTTTCTGAAGTCCACCTTCTTGAGTTCTTTATATATGTTGGATATTAGTCCCCTATCTGATTTAGGATAGGTAAAGATCCTTTCCCAATCTGTTGGTGGTCTCTTTGTCTTATTGACGGTGTCTTTTGCCTTGCAGAAACTTTGGAGTTTCATTAGGTCCCATTTGTCAATTCTCGATCTTACAGCACAAGCCATTGCTGTTCTGTTCAGGAATTTTTCCCCTGTGCCCATATCTTCAAGGCTTTTCCCCACTTTCTCCTCTATAAGTTTCAGTGTCTCTGGTTTTATGTGAAGTTCTTTGATCCATTTAGATTTGACCTTAGTATAAGGAGATAAGTATGGATCGATTCGCATTCTTCTACATGATAACCACCAGTTGTGCCAGCACCAATTGTTGAAAATGCTGTCTTTCTTCCACTGGATGGTTTTAGCTCCCTTGTCGAAGATTAAGTGACCATAGGTGTGTGGGTTCATTTCTGGGTCTTCAATTCTATTCCATTGGTCTACTTGTCTGTCTCTATACCAGTACCATGCAGTTTTTACCACAATTGCTCTGTAGTAAAGCTTTAGGTCAGGCATGGTGATTCCACCAGAGGTTCTTTTATCCTTGAGAAGAGTTTTTGCTATCCTAGGTTTTTTGTTATTCCAGATGAATTTGCAAATTGCTCCTTCTAATTCGTTGAAGAATTGAGTTGGAATTTTGATGGGGATTGCATTGAATCTGTAGATTGCTTTTGGCAAGATAGCCATTTTTACAATGTCGATCCTGCCAATCCATGAGCATGGGAGATCTTTCCATCTTCTGAGATCTTCTTTAATTTCTTTCTTCAGAGACTTGAAGTTTTTATCATACAGATCTTTCACTTCCTTAGTTAGAGTCACGCCGAGATATTTTATATTATTTGTGACTATTGAGAAGGGTGTTGTTTCCCTAATTTCTTTCTCAGCCTGTTTATTCTTTGTGTACAGAAAGGCCATTGACTTGTTTGAGTTAATTTTATATCCAGCTACTTCACCGAAGCTGTTTATCAGGTTTAGGAGTTCTCTGGTGGAATTTTTAGGGTCACTTATATATACTATCATTTCATCTGCAAAAAGTGATATTTTGACTTCCTCCTTTCCAATTTGTATCCCCTTGATCTCCTTTTGTTGTCGAATTGCTCTGGCTAATACTTCAAGTATTATGTTGAAAAGGTAGGGAGAAAGTGGGCAGCCTTGTCTAGTCCCTGATTTTAGTGGGATTGCTTCCAGCTTCTCTCCATTTACTTTGATGTTGACTCCTGGTTTGCTGTAGATTGCTTTTATCATGTTTAGGTATGGGCCTTGAATTCCTGATCTTTCCAAAACTTTTATCATGAATGGGTGTTGGATCTTGTCAAATGCTTTTTCTGCATCTAACGAGATGATCATGTGGTTTTTGTCTTTGAGTTTGTTTATATAGTGGATTACATTGATGGATTTTTGTATATTAAACCATCCCTGCATCCCTGGAATAAAACCTACTTGGTCAGGATGGATGATTGCTTTAATGTGTTCTTGGATTCGGTTAGCGAGAATTTTTTTGAGGATTTTTGCATCGATATTCATAAGAGAAATTGGTCTGAAGATCTCTATCTTTGTTGGATCTTTCTGTGGTTTAGGTATCAGAGTAATAGTGGCTTCATAAAATGAGTTGGGTAGAGTACTTTCTACTTCTATCTTGTGAAAAAGTTTGTGCAGAACTGGAATTAGATCTTCTTTGAAGGTCTGATAGAACTCTGCACTAAACCCGTCTGGTCCTGGGCTTTTTTTGGCTGGGAGACTATAACTGCTTCTATTTCTTTAGGGGATATGGGACTGTTTAGAAGGTCAACTTGATCCTGATTCAACTTTGGTACCTGGTATTTGTTCAGAAATTTGTCCATTTCGTCCAGGTTTTCCAGTTTTGTTGAGTATAGCCTTTTGTAGAAGGATCTGATGGTGTTTTGGATTTCTTCAGGATCTGTTGTTATGTCTCCCTTTTCATTTCTGATTTTGTTAATTAGGATTTTGTCTCTGTGCCCTCTAGTGAGTCTAGCTAAGGGTTTATCTATCTTGTTGATTTTCTCAAAGAACCAACTCCTCGTTTGGTTAATTCTTTGAATAGTACTTCTTGTTTCCACTTGGTTGATTTCACCCCTGAGTTTGATTATTTCCTGCCGTTTACTCCTCTTGGGTGAATTTGCTTCCTTTTTTTCTAGAGCTTTTAGATGTGTTGTCAAGCTGCTAGTATGTGCTCTCTCCCGTTTCTTCATGGAGGCACTCAGAGCTATGAGTTTCCCTCTTAGAAATGCTTTCATTGTGTCCCAAAGGTTTGGGTACGTTGTGGCTTCATTTTCATTAAACTCTAAAAAGTCTTTAATTTCTTTCTTTATTCCTTCCTTGACCAAGGTATCATTGAGAAGAGTGTTGTTCAGTTTCCAAGTGGGTGTTGGCTTTCTGTTATTTTTTTGTTATCGAAGATCAGCCTTAGTGCATGGTGATCTGATAGGATACATGGGACAATTTCAATATTTTTGAATCTGTTGAGGCCTGTTTTGTGACCTATTATGTGGTCATTTTGGAGAAGGTACCATGAGGTGCTGAGAAGAAGGTATATCCCTTTGTTTTAGGATAAAATGTTCTGTAGATATCTGTCAGATCCATTTGTTTCATCACTTCTGTTAGTTTCAGTGTGTCCCTGTTTAGTTTCTGTTTCCACGATCTGTCCATTGGTGAAAGTGGTGTGTTGAAGTCTCCCACTATTATTGTGTGAGGTGCAATGTGTGCTTTGAGCTTTACTAAAGTTTCTTTAATGAATGTGGCTGCCCTTGTATTTGGAGCATAGATATTCAGAATTGAGAGTTCCTATTGGAGGATTTTACCTTTGATGAGAACGAAGTGCCCCTCCTTGTCTTTTTTGATGACTTTGGGTTGGAAGTCAATCTTATCAGATATTAGGATGGCTACTCCAGCTTGTTTCTTCATACCATTTGCTTGGAAAATTGTTTTCCAGCCTTTTATTCTGAGGTAGTGTCTATCTTTTTCTCTGAGATGTGTCTCCTGTAAACAGCAAAATGTTGGGTCTTGTTTGTGTAGCCAGTTTGTTAGTCTATGTCTTTTTATTGGGGAGTTGAGACCATTGATGTTAAGAGATATTAAGGAAAAGTAATTGTTGCTTCCTGTTATTTCTGTTGTTAAAGTTGGCATTCTGTTCTTGTGGCTGTCTTCTTTTAGGTTTGTTGAGGGATTACCTTCTTGTTTTTTCTAGGGCATTGTTCCCGTTCTTGTATTGTTTTTTTTCTGTTATTAACCTTTGAAGGGCTGGATTCGTGGAGAGATAATGTGTGAATTTGGTTTTGTCGTGGAATACTTTGGTTTCTCCATCTATGGTAATTGAGAGTTTGGCTGGGTATAGTAGCCTGGGCTGGAATTTGTGTTCTCTTAGTGTCTGTATAACATCTGTCCAGGCTCTTCTGGCTTTCATAATCTCTGGTGAAAAATCTGGTGTAATTCTGATAGGCTTGCCTTTGTATGTTACTTGACCTTTTTCCCTTACTGCTTTTAGTATTCTATCTTTATTTAGTGCATTTGTTGTTCTGATTATTATGTGTCAGGAGGAATTTCTTTTCTGGTCCAGTCTATTTGGAGTTCTGTAGGCTTCTTGTATGTTCATAGGTATCTCTTTCTTTATATTTGGGAAGTTTTCTTCAATAATTTTGTTGAAGATGTTTGCTGGTCCTTTGAGTTGAAAATCTTCATTCTCATCCACTCCTATTATCCGTAGGTTTGGTTTTCTCATTGTGTCCTGGATTTCCTGGATATTTTGAGTTAGGATCTTTTTGCATTTTCCATTTTCTTTGATTGTTGTGCCGATGTTCTTTATGGAATCTTCTGCACCTGAGATTCTCTCTTCCATCTCTTGTATTCTGTTGCTGATGCTCAAATCTATGGTTCCAGATTTCTTTCCTAGGGTTTCTATCTCCAGTGTTGCCTCACTTTGAGTTTTCTTTATTGTTTCTACTTCCCTTTTTAGGTCTAGTATGGTTTTGTTCATTTCCATCACCTGTTTGTATGTTTTTTCCTCTTTTTCTGTAAGGACTTCTACCTGTTTGATTGTGTTTTCCTGTTTTTCTTTAAGGACTTGTAACTCTTTAGCAGTGTTCTCCTGTATTTCTTTAAGTGATTTATTAAAGTCCTTCTTGTTGTCCTCTACCATCATCATGAGATATGCTTTTAAATCTAGGTCTAGGTTTTCGGGTGTGTTGGGGTGTCCTGGACTGGGCGAAGTGGGAGTGCTGGGTTCTGATGATGGTGAGTGGTCTTGGTTCCTATTAGTAGGATTCCTACGTTTACCTTTCGCCATCTGGTAATCTCTGGAGTTAGTAGTTATAGTTGACTCTGTTTAGAGATTGTTCTTCTGGTGATTCTTTTACCGTCTCTCAGCAGACCTGGGAGACAGATTCTCTCCTCTGAGTTTCAGTGCTCAGAGCACTCTCTGCTGGCAAGCTCTCTTACAGGGAAGGTGCGCAGATATCTTGTTTTTGGACCTCCTCCTGGTCGAAGAAAAAGGCCCAAAACAGGTCCTCTCTCAGAAGCTGTGTTGCTTTGGTAGTTCCCAGAAGCTGTCAGCTTCTGTGGTGCAGACTCTCACCTGTGCAGACTAAATTCCTAAGTTCCAGGGAGTCCTGGAACCAAGATGGCGACCGCTGCTCCTGAGGCTGAGGCCGCCTCCCAAGCCAGGTGGACACCTGTCCTCTGGTCCGGACGGTGGCCGGCTGTCTTGGCCCGCCAAGGGTGCTGCCTCAGCGGCTCTGTGCTTCTGCCCGTCCCAGAAGCTGTCTGGTTCTCTGGCTCACCCTCTAACCTGTTCAGACTAAATTACTAAGTTCTGCTGAGTCCCGGAACCAAGATGGCGACCGCTGCTGCTGAGGCTGAGGCCGCCTCCCAAGCCAGGCAGACACCTGTCCTCTGGTCCGGATGGTGGCCGGCTGTCTGCGGCCTGCCAAGGGTGCTGCCTCAGTGGCTCTGTGCTTCTGCCTGTCCCAGAAGCTGTCCGGTTCTCTGGCGCACCCTCTAACCTGTTCAGACTAAATTACTAAGTTCTGCTGAGTCCCGGAACCAAGATGGCGACCGCTGCTGCTGAGGCTGAGGCCGCCTCCCAAGCCAGGCGGACACCTGTCCTCTGGTCCGGATGGTGGCCGGCTGTCTGCGGCCTGCCAAGGGTGCTGCCTCAGTGGCTCTGTGCTTCTGCCTGTCCCAGAAGCTGTCCGGTTCTCTGGCGCACCCTCTAACCTGTTCAGACTAAATTCCTAAGTTCTGCTGAGTCTCAGAACCCAGATGGTGACCGCTGCTGCTGAGGCTGAGCAGAAATTCAATATTTTAAACTCTCTCTCTCTCTCTCTCTCTCTCTCTCTCTCTCTCTCTGTGTGTGTGTGTGTGTGTGTGTGTGTGTTACAAAAGTGTGGGGCACATGGAAGCCAGAGGTTGATGTTCAGTGTTTCTTCTCTTCCTGAATGACTCCTTATCTTTTGAGACAATGTCTTTTAACAATGACCCTGACATTAGGTGTTCAGCTTGATTGACTGTCCAGTAAACTTAATGGACCCATCTGTGTCTGCTCCCCTCTGCTAGTTTTACAGATGAATATGATCATTTCTATTTTATTATGTAGATGCTGAGGGCTTCAAACACAGATTCTCATGTTTCAGTGGCATGCACTTTACCACTTGAGCCACCTCTTCATTCCAATATCTTAAACATTTTAAAGAGGTCTGGATTGGCTTTTACATATTTATCCATTTCATATATTTTGGGAATTGGTTTTTTCATTTCTCCACATAGCTCTTGAGAGCTCAAGGAATATATATTTATAGATTATGCCTACTTACTTGGTTTGTGTGTAGAAACTTTTCTATTAGAATTAGCTAAAGGATTTTATTTAGCTTTGCACTGTAGTCAAGAATATATTTGTTATATCCCTAGAGTCTGAATATTATGATTTCTTCATGAAAAGAACTGTCATTTGCTTGAAGTTTCTCCTTCAAAGATCTTTTTTATGTGGCACATAGAAGCTTGTCTCCTGAAATATTATTCATCTCATTTTGGAAAATCCATTATAAACTACTTCTCTCCTGTCCACAAAGGTGAATGGATTCAAGAAAAAATATAAAATGAAGAAAAGATTTGGGTCTTGCAAGGATGCTATTTGGCTATTCCCTATGGAGAGCAGTGGTTGTCGATTAATGTCTGTAGCAGATTTTTGGCTTAGCATGCACATCTTGCTCCTTCTGTATTTCTTCTTGAGAGCTCACAATGAAGAGTAGAGGCAGCATCTATCTTGCAAGTACCTCCACCACCTTGAAGAGAACTGACAAATTGCTGGGTCTCAGACTTTTGTGTTCAGGGGACAAAACATTTTTCTCTTCTTTGTGGGGACAACATGGAATTGCTGACCTTTAATGCTATCAGTAAGAACAAGGAATCACAAATAAAAAGCAACAAAGAAGGATCATATATTATTATCATTTCTTTCAAAGAGAGGATATTTTAAGGAAAACACACACACACACACACACACACACACACACACACACACACACACACACCACACCACCAGAATAGAGAGTATTTCTTTAAATTGAATAAATTAAGCTTAATGGGAAAGGGCACCACTTTGTCCTCACATTTCAGGGGACTATTAACTACATCTGTTCCAGCATCTTTCCCAGCATCCAGTGCCACTGCATTAGCAGCCTCCAGAAAAGAGAGATTAAAAAAAATATTCACCTTCACTTCTTCACTCTTAATTTGCCATTTGAAATCTTTGATTTTCATGTATGTTGTAGCATCTTATTTTGGTTCAATCAAGCATTTCCTTTCTGGTTTCCCTCTGGTCTGCTCCAGGGGAACCATTGTTAACAGCTAAGAATTCACAATACCAGATTTTTTTTTCTGTCCTTCATTAACCCAGTCTCAGGTTTAAAAGCCTTTGATGATTCAGCTCTATAATATTTAAAGTTCTGATTCAAACCCTTCATACTTAGGTTTTTAAGAAATAGCTGGCTGTGCGGGCAGGACAGAGAGAGTCTATTAAAATCCACAATCCTCTTAGTGATCCAGCCACTCACTTTTTCAACAAATCTGTCCAAGTTCTTCCCACTGCTGAAAACAAAGAGAAAGTGAATGGCTAACAAAAACCTTACCAAGAAAAATCCAAGGAGAGACCCCGATATAAAGCTTTGAAAGAGGGCATGCTTTAAGGGTTTCTTAGTTTGCACACTTTCAGGAGTAGACTCTCAAGTCCAATGGCTGAGCGGTGTCTAGTCAGTTCAATCAATAATTCTCCTCTACACCACCTAAAGGGGATGCTTTCATTTAGGATTCTATTTATGAATATAAAAATCAACCAACCCTGCCTTCTATACTGAGAGCTCTATACTCTTTACAAGCACATAGCGAACTTTCAAGGCTACAGAGGTGTGGAGAGTCCTTTTCTTTTCCTATTTAGCCACTGGTTATTGAGAGCTTTGAGCAGGGCCACCCAACGAGCCAGATCACTGGGACACCATGACCACAGACAGCCTGATTCTTTAACTGATGCTCTTTGCAGAATGAAAGAAAGTCATAGGGCTTGGCTTCTAATTGTATTTGTTTAAAAAAATCAGTACTTTTAGATATTTTAGTACAATATGAGGTTGCAACTAAGAGATTAAAAGGTTGGGTAATAAAAAAGCTGCAAAATCATCAGCAATCTCAGAGAACTGGAGTTCAGAAATCACAGGTCTGAAATCAGATGTAGAAGACTTAGTAGGAGTCACTTGGTGAGAATGGTTTTTGTAACCATATAGAACAATACATAACATATCTATAGTTATTATAAGACAGAGTGATAAAAAAAACAAAACAAAACAATGAAAGGGTCAGGAATACCAAATTAGTACCAGATTGTAGCTCTTAAACTGCCACATATAATATGTATTTATTTAATAAATATATGGATCACATTTCCTGTTTTGTTATTTAGGTGTTATATGCACATAAACACACATGTAGCAACTGTGTGAAAGATTATAATTATTATCAAGCTTATTTTACAGAATAACAGAGGCACAAAGTCCTTAAATTGCCTGCCCAGGGTCACACAAAGCTGGGATTAGCAGATCTGGGAATCCAACCCAAGCACACTGATACCAGTCTGTGTTTTTAATTGCTATGCCATTCTGTTTAATCCTACTTAAGCCTGGGAATGAGTGGGCTGTCTGGCATTTTAGTTCATAATTTTGCATAAAGAAGGCTAGGGACTGTCACCATAGGCTTCTCAGACATCTCTTGGCACATACAGAATGGTGCATCTGGACTAGACATACTCCCTTTACTCATGCGCAGCTTTTTTGTTGTTGTTTGTAGTCACAATGATTATAACTTTGGAATTTAACATAACATTGGTCAAGCAGGAATTTGGGGCTTTCCACCCAACAAAATCCAAGACCTAGGTTAAGGATAGCCATACTACACTTAGGTAAGTAACCATAACATTCATTCTGTACAAGCTAGTTCACATTGCACAGTACTCTTCAGGAAGAGAGAGAAAAGCAATGTGGAAGACTGAAATGAAATTTTCTACTTGGTCTGTTAATGACATATCTGAAAGTAGTTTCCACAACAACAAAGCGTTCTAGTTCCAGTATCACAAATTCCAGCTGAGTGATCAAATTCCACCTAATTAAAAATTCCTTCTCTAATTTCAGATTCTCTTTGTTTATGATCCTCTCTACCTTCTGTTCTAAATTGTTGTTCACTGTGTTTTCCGGCTGCTAAGTTCTTTATTGCATTTCTCCCTGGAGGTAGCTATATACTGATAATGGTTAAAATAATTTCATATGTAAATATGCATGGAATATGTAAATATGTGTACATTAATTCTGGAATAAATCTAAATTAAAATGTATAAGCATTCTCTTCAGAACTTCTCTGAGATGTCTTATATAATCACGACTCCTGAATGTGAGCTGGAGATTGGACACAGAGTTGTAATTATTTATTAATCATATATTTAATATTCCCCACGCTGTTGTAAACCGTCTGGGGAGACATGCTGCTAAGAATAAACTTTCTCAGCATTGCAGTACGGTGCAGACTGTTTTCTACAGGGAATAGAAAGAAAGAAACATATCTGTTCACCTATTTCGATGTAAATTGCTAATGATTTTGCCCATTTGAGCTGAGAAGTAATTAGCGGTTTGGGATAGAGTCCAAGCACATCAAGAACTTGAAATTGTGTTCCACTAGGGTACTGAAATGCTCATTTTGGATTTTGCTATGATTTCTGTATATTTAGTGGATCTCCTTTCCGTTGGCCACAGTCTTAATAGTAGAAAATGGATTTTCTGAATATAGAAACTTGAAAGCTACAGCCTAATTTTATAAAGATATGTTAAAACTGTTTGAATTAAGAAAAAAAAACCAGTTAAGCCAATTAGGTGTGTTTGTTGAGAATGGTTTATTGTTTGGATGGTGGCTGAAGGCACCTTTTCTTTCCTCCACAAAGGCTAAGTCAGCCATAGCACAGAAGCTACTATCAGCTCTTAGGATACAATGCTAGCAACAAGTGACTTTGGCTTCATAGACTAATCATTACTTTCAAAGACTAGGCACTTTTGAAAAGACGTAAATAGTTTCAAGGTCATCTGAGTTTCCTTCCTGTTGTGATATACAAACGCTCAAATGATGTCATAATTTCATGTTTCCAACCTCCAGGACCGATTAATATTCAGTCTGGGCAAAGTTTCTACAGTGGAACCACTCAGGAAGTAGAGTGAATGCACAATCCAAAGGGTTGTCCCATTCGTCCTTGCAGACACCGGCCACCCACTCAGCATACAGCCTGGAAACTGGGGCTGGAGATGGGTGAGTCTGCATAGCTGAGAGGCAGTTAGTGGGTATGATGGAAATGACTCCAAAATGCGATGGAGTTCCTCAGCAGAATCTCTCAATCACTATCGCTGCTAGGTGCTGGTGCTGCTTAGTTTTGTGTCAACTTGAAGTAATCTGGAGTCATCTGAAAGGAGGGAACCTCTACCGAGAAAATGCTGCAGGCATGCTTTTAGGACATTTTCTTAATTGGTGATTGATGGGGAACGTCCTCAGCCCTGGCCATGGTCTGTAGGAAAGCAGGCTGAGCAAGCCAGTTTTGCAGCACTCATTCATGGCCTCTGCATCAGCTTCTGCCTCCAGGTTCCTGCCTGGTTTGAGTTCCTGCCTTGTACTGTAACTTGGGGTATGGAAGCTAAATAAACCTTTTCCTCCCCAGGTTGCTTTTCATTATGTTTTTCTGCAGCAATGGTAACCCAACTTAAGGGAGAGCTATCTATACATGTGTCTTCTTGGTTCAATATTTTGCTAATGCTGAGCCATACTTGCAAGAAAAAAAAGAAATTAGTATAATTGCAAAAATATTTCACATTAAACTCATGAGAATTTGTTATTTTTTTATTTTTTGCTATGTCTGAAGTGTGTTCATCTATGAACATTTTGATAGAACAAAATGT
This sequence comes from Mus musculus, assembly GCF_000001635.26. Lineage (NCBI taxonomy): Eukaryota > Metazoa > Chordata > Mammalia > Rodentia > Muridae > Mus > Mus musculus. The sequence continues at coordinate 110,331,686 of NC_000069.6, forward strand.
ACAGGGAGAGATCATTACAGAAACCACAACTGGTCAAATGCAGAGATCAATTAACCTTAGGGTGCCTTTCCTAGCAAATAAATGTACAATACAACCCACACAGTCAGGGCATATCACAGAAGAGGGGCCAGAAAGATCCAGAGGGCCAGGATATCTGTTGTGTGATGATGTCATCTAATAAGAAAAAGAAAAATGATAGATGTAGAGATGGGTAGAGAGGTTGGAGTGGATCTGTGAGGAGTTTGGGGAAGGAGTAGAAAGTGAATATGGCCAAGATAACATTGTATGAAATTCTCAAAGAATTCATAAGAATATATTAATGTAAAAGTATACAGCCACCTTTTTCCCCCACTGGCATCCTTCTCTTTAACAGATGTAAGTGGTAAGAATAAATATATTTAAGGCTCTATAAAGTTTATTTTCAACTCTATAAAGTTTAATTTCAATTTAAATTCTAAACCCTGCATGATGAACATTTTTAATTACTTGTGTATGTGTGCAAGTGCATGTGTGAAGTGCATATGTACCATGGCACACATATGTATATGTGGAAGTCTGAGGTTCTCTCTTTCCACCTGTACACTGTAGTGATCAAACTCAGGTCACTGGGCTTGGCTAGAAGTACCTTAACTCACTGAGCCAACTCACTGGCCCATAAACATCTTTAAAAAATTTACTTCTAGATTGTTCTTCATGCAATCATGCTAGCTCACTACTGAGACAGTAGTGTGTGTTGGCTGTTAAGCCAGAGTAGTATTCCACACCTGCATCCCTCGCCCTTTGCAGGGAAGATGAGGCAGGGGCATTTTATATTCAAGGCTACTCAAAGCTAAAATCCTATTTTAAAATTACACAACAAACTAACCAAATCACCAGTTCCAAGGAAGAGTGGACAATGGCTTTGAGATTACTGTCCTTACTTCTGTCTTATGTTCAGTTCTTCTTTTGCTGATGTATGTCCTCATGATGTAACCTGGATTTGCCTTGTGAAGTGCAGCTCTTCCATCTTTGTCTCCTACCTGCTGGAGTTATGGGATTGGATTAGCATAAGCACCAATGCTTTTATTTTGAATGATAAAGAAACTTTTTATTGGCTATTTTACTTATTTACATTTCAAATGTTATCCACCTTCCCAGTTTCCCCTCCACAAATCCCCTAACTCCTCCCCCTGCCTCTATGAGGGTGCTCCCCCACCCACCCACCTACCCACTCCAGCTTCAGCACCCTAGAATTCATATACCCTTTGGTCATCGAGCCTCCACAGGGCCAAGGGGCTCCCCTTCCATTGATGCCAGATAAGGCAATACTCTGTTACATATCCAGTGGTAGCCATGGGTCTCTCCATGCGTACTCGTTGGTTGGTGGTGGCTTAGTGAGCTCTGGAGGGTCTAGTTTGTTAATACTGTTGTTCTTCCTGTGGGGTTGCAAACCCCTTCAGCTCCTTCAGTCCTTGCCCTAACTTCTCCATTGGGGTCCTCTCACTCAGTCTGATGTTTGGATGCATGCATCTGCATCTGCATTAGTCAGGCTCTGGCAGAGCTTCTCAGGGAACAGCTATACCAAGCTCCTGTAAGCAAGCACTTCTTGGCATCAGCAATAGGGTCTGGGTTTGGTGTCTGCAGATGGGATGCAGTCTCTGGATGGCCTTTCTTTCAGTCTCTGCTCCACTATCTGTCCCTGCATTTCCTCTTGACAGAAGGAATTCTGGATTAATATTTTTTAAGGTGGGTGGTTGGCTCCATTCCTCATCCAGGGGCTGGGCCTATCCACTGGATATGGTCTCTACAGGTTCTCTTTCCTCTTTGTTGGGTGTTTTGGCTAGTGTCCTCCCTTTTTGGTTCTGTAAATCTCTTGGGTTCCTGGAATCTGAGAAGTCCTATTGGCTACTCACAGTTCCCTCTCCCCACCCCACTGCTACACACTTCCTTTCTAATTCCTGACTCTTTGTACTTCCCTTATCTACTCCTATATCTGACCCCCCTCCCTCCCTCATCTCTTTCTCTTAGATCCCTCTCTCCTACTTCTGGAGATTATTTTCTTTCCCATTCTGAATAGCACTGTAGCATCCACACTTTGTTGTGGTCTTCTTCCTTCTTGGATTTCATATGTTTCGAATGGAAAAATCTGATAAGAGGAACTCTCAATTCTGAACATCTATGCACCAAATGCAAGGACACCTACATTTGTAAAAGAAACATTACTGAAGTTCAAAGTACACATTGGACCTCATGCAATAATAGTAGGAGACTTTAACACCTCACTCTCACCAGTGGGCAGATCATGGAACCAGAAACTAAACAGAGACACCATGAAACTAACAGAAGTTATGAGCTAAATGGATTTAACAGATACCTGCAGAACATTTCACCCCAAACCAAAAGAAGCTACCTTCTTCTCAGCACCTCACAGTACCTTCTCCAAAAATGACCATATTATAATCATACACAAAATAAGCCTCAACCAATAAAAGAAGATTGAAATAATCCCATGCATCCTATCAGATCACCACCAAATAAGGTTGGTCTTCAACAGTAACAAAAACATACACATTGAAGCTGAACAACAATCTAGTCAATGGTAACTTGGTCAGGGAAGACATAAAGAAAAGTATTAAAGACTTTTTAAAATTTAGTGAAAATGAAGGCACAGTATACCCAAACTTACAGGACACACTGAAAGTAGTGCTAAGAGGAAAACACATAGCTCTGAGTGCCTCAATAAAGAAATTGGAGAAAGCATATACTAGCAGCTTAACAGCACATCTGAAAGCTGTAGAACAAAAAGAAGCAAATGCACCCAAGAGGATTAGATGGCAGGAAATAATCAAACTCAGGGCTGAAATCAACCAGGTAGAAACAGAGGGAAGAATACAAAGAGTCACAAATCTAGGAGCTGGTTATTTGAGAAAATCAACAAAATAGATAAACCCTTAGCCATATTAACCAGAGGGCACAGAGATAGTATTCAAATTAACAAAATTAGAAATAAAAATGGAGACATAACCATAGAAACTGAAGAAAATAAAGAAAAAAATATCAGATCCTACTATAAAAGCCTATACTAAAAAAAAAAAACCTGAAAATTTATATGAAATGAAAGATTTTCTAGAGCGATAACAGATGCCAAAGTTAAATCAGGATCAGATAAACCATCTAAGCAGTCCCATAACCCCTAACAAAATAGCAGTCATTAAAAAATCTCCCAAGCAAAAAATCCTCAGTACCAGATGGTTTTAGTGCAGAATTCTATCAGACCTTCAAAGAAGACCTAATACCAATACTTCTCAAAATATTCTACAAAATAGAAACAGAAGGAACACTACCAAATACATTCTATGGAGCCACAGTTACACTGATACCTAAACCACACAGACCCAACAAAGAAAGAGAACTTCAGATCAATTTCTCTCATGAATATTGATGTGAAAATACTGGAGAAAATTCTTGCAACCAAATCCAAGAACACATCAAAATGATCATTCACCATGATCAAGTAGGCTTCATGCCAGAGATACAGGGATGATTCAATATAAGGAAATCCATCAACATAATCCACTATATAAGCAAACTCAAAGAAAAAAACCACACGATCATCTCATTAGATGCTGAAGAAGCCTTTGACAAAATACAACATCCCTTCATAGTAAAAGTATTGGAGAGATCAGGAGTTCAAAGTATGTACATAAATATAATAAAGGCAATATACAGCAAACAAATAGCCAACATCAAACTAAGTGGCGAGAACCTTGAAGCAACTCCACTAAAATCAGGTATAAAACAAGGCTGCACACTCTCCTCCTATCTATTCAATATAGTATTTGAAGTTCTAGTCAGCACAAGTAGCACAAAAGGAGATCAAAAGGATAAAAATTGAAAAGGAAGAAGTAAAAATGTCATTATTTGTAGATGATATGATAGAATACATAAGTGACCCAAAATTTCACAAAAGAACTTCTACAGCTGATAAACAACTTCAGCAACATGACTAGATACAAAATTAACTCAAACAAAACAGTAGCTTTCCTCCACTCAAAGGATAAAAAGGCTGAGAAAGAAATTAGGGGAGCAACACCATTTAGAATAGTCACAAATAATATAAAATATCTTGGTGTGACTCTAAGCAAGTGAAAGATCTGTATGACAAGAACCTCAAGTCTCTGAAGAAAGAAATTGAAGAAGACCTCAGAAGATGGAAAGATCAACCAAGCTCATGGTTGGGTAGGATTAATATAGCAAAAATGCCCATCTTGCCAAAAGCAATCTACAGATTCAATGCAATCCCCATCAATATTCCAATTCAATTCTTCACAGAGTTAGGAAGAGCAATTCTCACATTTATCTGGATAGCAGGATAGCAAAAACCATTCTTAACAATAAAAGAACTTCAGGGGGAATCACCATTCCTGACCTCAAGCTGTACTACAGAGCCATAGTGATAAAAACTGCATGGTATTGGTACAGAGACAGGCCTGAAGATCAATGCAATAGAATGGAAGACCCAGAAATGAACCCACACAGTTTAGGTCACTTGATCTTTGACAAAGGAGCCAAAACCACCCAGGGAAAAAAAGCAGCATTTTCAAAAAATGGTTCTGGTTCATCTGGTGGTCTGCATATAGAAGAATGCAAATTAATCCATCCTTATTTCTTGGTATAAAGCTCAAGTCCAAGTGGATCATGAACATCCACATAAAACCAGATAGGATGAATCTAATAGAAGAGAAAGTGGGACAAAACCTCAGACACATTGGCACAGGGGAAAATTTCCTGAACAGAACACCAGTGGCTTATGCTTTAAGATCAACAATTGACAAATGGGACCTCATAAAATTGAAATGCTTCTGTAAGGTGAAGGATACTGTTAATAAGACAAAATGGTTACCACAGATTGGGTAAAGGTCTTAACAGTCCTCCATCTGATAGAGAGCTAACATCCAAAATATATAAAGAACTCAAGAAGTTAGACTCCAGAGAACCAAACAAATTATTAAAAAATGACGTACAGAGCTAAACAGAGAATTCTCAATTGAGGAATCTTGTATGGCTGAGAAGCACCTGAAAAAATGTTCAACATTCTTAGTCATCATAGAAATGCAAATCAAAACAACCCTGAGATTCCAACTCACAACAGTCAGAATTTATAAGATCAACATCTCAGGTGATAGCAGGGCAAGGATGTGGAGAAAGAGGAACACTCTTCCATTGCTGGTGGGATTGCAAGCTGGTACAACCACTCTGGAAATCAGTCTGATGGTTCCTTACAAAATTGGAAATAGTTCTATCTGAGGACCCAGCTATTTTACTCCTGGGCATCAACCCAAAAGATGTTCCAACATATAATGAGGACACATGCTCAACTATGTTCACAGCAGCCGTATTTATAGTAGCCAGAAGCAGGAAACAACCCAGTGTCCCTCAACAGGAATGGATACAGAAAATGTGATACATTTACACAATGGAGTACTATTCTGCTATTAAAAACAATGACTTCATGGAATCTTCAGGCATATGGATGGAACTTGAAAATATCATTTGAGTGATTTTACCCAGTCATAAAAGAATACACATGGCATGTACTCATTGATACATAGATATTAGCCAATAAAGTCATTTTTATGTTTTCTTTCCTTTAGAAATGTCCCTATTACTTGATATGATGAGTAGCATCTTGACAAGGTAAGATATTTCAGTGTTTTCTCAAATTGTTTAAAATTATATTTCTAAATATGACTACTTGTTAGCTGTACTCAGGTCTGTGGAGAGTCTAATTTTCTACATTAATTGCAATAACATTTTCCTGGTGAACATTTAGTTTACCATAAATTATACATTCACTAACCCCTTCGTGATGGACTTTCTAATGCCCCCTTGTAAAGACATGCATGCATACATGCTGCTCATTCAATACTGTTGCCTTTCTACCTGTAGAAATGTATTGAGCCAATGCCCCATTTCATCTTAGCCCCAGATTTGAGCTCTATCTCAGCCTTGGTGATGTTCTTGTCTTCTGACAAGGTAATACCATGGTTTGGATGTTCAGAAGGCATTTGTAACAGGACAGCCATTCCATACAAATAGCCTGTCCAAATATCTGTGGCATAATTGGATGCTTTAATAATTTTCCCCTTTACCAAGCATAACAGAAATATTACACAGAGTTGTAATTGCCTTTTGTTGCAGTAATTATAGAGCAACAGAGACACTAACTTTTAATGTCTTGTTCCCTTACATCTACAGTCAACACCATGAAATTGATTCTTAGCATTAAGAAGAGATATAAACATAGATCAGTGGGTTCACAAACATATACACATGCATATGGAAAAATGAATTATGTGAGATTAAGGTAGATCTTTTCTATGAGTAATACCTACCTACATAATACGTACATACATACATACATACATACATACATAGTAATGAAACATTTGTAGAAATCTACATGTTATCTATAAATCCATAATGAACTTACTGCCATTTTAAAACACAAATTCAAGCATTTGTATACTTTTCTATGTTGTTATCCCAGCTCTGGATGGTTTAGTATACTTTCAGAAAATGTAAGACAGCTATCATAAGTACCAAGAAAGACACTTGAAACGTATTGAATTAGCCATGTCATTCTTCCACATGCCATCTCATTTAATCCTGACAATAACACATGAGAAATGTATGGTATCATTATGATCATGTTGGTGTAATACACAACAAATGAAGATATGGAGCATTTAACAACTCAATTAAGGAGGGAAAAATAATAAAGTTTTAAAAAATCATGCTGTAATATCAGTACCTATTCAAATACTTTTGTTCTTTCCCTGGTACAGAACATCAGAGCTGGTAGAGCGAGATACAATGGGATATTGAAGGGGAAATCGGGAGATAGAAACTAAAAGCTGGGGATGCTGGTAAGGGCTTTGGAAACAGCTTTGGAAGATCTGGGTTTCCTTACAGAGGACAGGCCTGCGATTGAAAATAAAATGTGTCTCCCATCCTCTCTGTAGATCCCTGCTTTTTCTGTTACTTATAGCATTTTTAAAATGAGGTGGTTAATATCATATCTTTCACAGCGCATCATGGAGAAAGCTTATTATTATGGTTGAACTTGATTGTCAAGTTAATGGGATTTAGAATCACCATGGGGACAAGACTCTGGGAGTGTCTGTGAGGAATTTTCTAGGTTAGAGTAATGGAGGCTGGAAGACCCATCATATATGTAGGGAGCTCTATTCCATGGGCTGGGGTCCAGGACTGAATGAAAGGGAGAGAAGGGGCTGAGCTGCTGTTTTCCTTGTTTATTACCTTCTGACTATGGGAGCAATGTCACCAACTTCCTGCTGCTCCTGCCAGTGTACCCTTGTCACCACCACGATGAACTCTAGGCCAAAATAATCCCTTCCTCTTTTACATTGCTTCTTCCATGTATTTTGTGGCAGCAGTGGTACACATTGCCAGTAATTCACATATGATGAAAGCAAAGGAAATCAGAATGCAGAAAATGTACCCTAAAATCATAGCCTACATTGTAAACACGAAGCAGCCAATAAGATATTCTTACCAGAGGAAAATGCTTCTGTGTGTCATATGACATGTGTGATGTACATAGTTAGTAAAACTGATAGTATTAATAAAAATCTTAATAGGCTTCCTGATTAGAATAAAATGATATTTTGAGCCAAATCCCTAATTAGAACAGTACATTTACCAACTGTTCTCATGGGAAAAGGAGCCAAGATTCATCATTTAAAGTAATACCTAATTAATCCTTTTCTGTAACAGATGCCAGACTTATTTTCAAATCTTGTGTAGACAATGACTCTCAGTATCAATCCTTTAATTATCTATACTGGGTTATTTATTTTTTAGCACCATAATTATATGAGTAAATAAAGGCAATGTAGAGAACTTTGCTAAGGTTCATCTGTTCACTCCAACAGTGGAAATTGTGGAAGTCTATAGACCACAAACACACCCAGGATTCCAGCAGAAATGCTTCACAGTGACGTTCAGGAGTGAATTTTTTAACTGTGTACACTGGGCTGAAGGAAGAGCAGGCTTCTAGAAACTGTCCTGTGTTGATGCTGTAGCTTATGAATTTCATAACACCAGTTTGGGCCTGAGATGCACTGGATGAGGCTTAGAAGCACAGATCTGTGGGATACTTTGGGTACCTTAAAGAAAAATTTCTCCTGAAATCATTTTTATAATTCACATTTTATTTGACTTTATTTTAAAGGTATGCATGTGTGTATGTTTGTGAGCACAGTGAACACAACAAACTCTATTTCCATCTCTCCTTAATGCTAAGACTCCATTTCATGGCATGGTATTGTAGATGGAAGGAAGCAAGACAGTGAAAGTCAGTATCTCGGGTGTTCTATAATTGCTGTAATAAAACACACCACTACCAGAATCTTAAGGGAGAAAGAGTTTATTTCAGATCTCATTCACAGGTCTAGTCCATCATCGTAGGAAAGTCTCTGCAGCAGGAGCTTGATCCTGTGGGTCTTGTTGTACCCACAGTGAAGAGCCAGCCTGTAATGAATGTGCTCAGCTCATGATCTCATTTATACAGTCCAAGATTCCATCCCAGGGAATGATGCCATCCTCAGTGAATGGGCTTCCTAGCTTAATTTATGCAATTAAGATGATTCCTTGAAAGAAGGCTTGGGGACCAGCCTCTTAGGAGCTTCTAAAACTAATCAGGGCTGCTAAGGTGGCTTATGTTTGTAGACATGTAGCATGTGTTGTCGGTAGAAGGGGACCATGATTTGACTGTTGGTTTCAATACATACCTGGATGCTTAGGGTGACTATTCATGATTAGTTGGAAATATCCTTATGACAGATGGTGAGTCTGCACCTTTAATTCTTAGCACTGATTCTGTACCTGATGTTGGGTGCATGCAAGGTAATTCCTTGTCAAAATAACAGAAGTATGATATGAACAATGGGAAAATATGATATAGAGTTGATATGTAAAAAATGGCGTCAGTACTTGCTGTAGCAATGAAAGGCAATAGCTTAAAAATAGAATCCTCATAAATCTGAATTTAGATGCAGAATGGCAGTAGTTTAACTTGTGAGTGTGTTGACTTTGAATGATCTATTGACTCCTTAACAGAACCCCATGGGTTTGGTAGCCTTAATGAATGTTAAAATGTTTCATAAGAACTGGTGATAGCTGACATTTTATTAAAGGCACAGTCTACACAGCTTATGTTAATGAATCTTGATGCTTTTCCACATCATCTTCAAAAGAACTCTGCACAGATACTTTTATAAATGTAACCTTTGGATGTGTGGACTAAGATCTGGAGATGTTCAAAACCTTGTGGAAATAACTCCCAAATAACCATTTTTACTCTTACCTTCAGATAACAATACTGGCTATTCCCCTGGGCTTACCCGGAATCTACTGCAATTCATGTACCTAAACTGAACTGTCATCGGTGCAATGAAATTTCTTGTCCCCCAGTGACTTTGCTGCTTGGGTAAGAACTCCATCACCCATCTAGGGCCCATGAAGAGGTAATATGTAGTCTTACCTCTTCCCTCCTGGTATATGTAATTATCCACTCCATCAGTTCAATTCTGTCACTTGCATGTTTGTAAATTGGCCTTCCCTATTGCCAAGGCCTTCATCTTGGTCTAACATGTCATTTCTTTCATGTATGCCTGTGAAGCTTCAGAATAATGACCACCTGTCTCCCAGATACACTCAGCCTCTGCTCCACACTTTAGCTTAAGTGGTGCTTTAAAATCACTTAACAGAGGTGCTTGAACTTAGTAACTTTTAGGTGCAGTGCAATTTCCTTAACTTATTTTCTGGTTCTGCTCTCTGCTTATCTACCTCAGACTTCAAGCTCAGATAGCTCCCTCTAGTTTCTCCCTTCATATTAAACCACAGTCTTATATTTTTCTTTTGGAGCCTTGTTTTTACTGCTCTCAGACCCTTCCAAATTTATTTATTTATTTATTTATTTATTTATTTATTTATTTATTTATTTATTTATCTATTTATTTATTTTTGAGACAGGGTTTTTCTGTGTAGCCCTAGCTGTCCTGGAACTCACTCTGTAGACCAGGCTGGCCTCGAACTCAGAAATCCGCCTGCCTCTGCCTCCCAAGTGCTGGGATTAAAGACGTGTACCACCACTGCCTGGCTTCCAAATTTATTTTAAGGTTATTTATGAATCCCTTTCTAGGTACTAAACACAATTCTAAAAGCTTAGATACAGTGGTCTGCAAGACCAATGAAGTCCTTGCCCTGAAGGAGACAGAGCATGAATAAACAAATATTTTGTGTTTGAGGGTTCTTTGAGGAGAGTCAGATAATGGGGTAGAGCGTGAGAGGATGTTGAGCAAGAAGTTGTGGGGAAAATGTATTTCTAGATGCCGCTTTCTCATACCCCAGACCTGCTATGCGACCTCACGTTTCAGCTCATGCCTGATTTTGCTTCAACGTATGCTTTGGATCGTGGCTTAATCAGCTCCTGGTTGAAAGGTTTTCTCTTTCTTCTTTACTCTGTCTGGAAGAGGTGCCTGTGTATTCTGCATATGCCAGCTCCTTTGTTTGCTCTTTACTAATATTTATTACACTTTCAAATCACTACTTAAAATCTGTCATATACTGTAAATAGCATAAAAAAGAATTATTATCTTTGGACAGTATTTCCATAAATACACCACACCCGTGAGATCCTCAGCCTACAGTGCTTACATTTACATTCATGTTAATGAAAACTCACACAAGATACATAAAGTAATATTACTTACATACCAGATTAACAATGATATTTAATTACACACTTATGGAAATTGATTATTTTTTTAGCTTTACAATTATAGGATCTCTCTTCTCTGAAATTTTAGAGATGGCTTTCCTAAGGAAGTTATAGTCTTGCTGCAGCGTATGTCTTAGTTCACTTCCTACTGCTATAACTAAAAACAAAATACTGTGTAATTTATAGAGAATAGGAGTTAATTTCACAGTTATGGTGATAGAAAGTCAAAGAGGGTGGCACTGGTGGCCTTCTTGCTACATCATAACATGGAGTCTATCACATCATTAGATAAAACAAGCTTGCTAGTTCTGATCTGACTTCCTAATAAAATCTCCAAGTTCATCTGAGTCTAGACACTGGCTAATTCTAGTGGACTCCCAAAGACCAACATCAATTTCCATCAATATATGTATTGAATGAATAACTTTCCAATGTGGGAATATGAATTAGTTAAAAGGTGTTCTGACTTGGACAGATGAGAAAATTTGTCAGCATAGCACACAAGGTCTTGCTAGCCAATGCAAACCAGAGGGACTTTATTCTAAGTGTAAACCTGAAGGAGTCATGTCAGAAGACAGGCATGGCAAAGTTCCTTTATCGTTTAAAGTTACTCCAGCTAATGTATACAAAAGGTATTTTAGCAAGAGGGAAGACAAGCCATGAGACCATAAGTAATGTAGTAACTTGTGATTGAAACAACTCAAGCAAGGGGTCTGAAAGAGATGTACACATTCTATCACAAAAATTATCTTCTATGAGAACAAGGAGTGAGGGGCACTGATACAGAGTTAGGAATTAGACAACCTTTATTTAAACCCAGCCTTGAGAAGGGGCAATCAAAAACTATTTATAAGGATGATAATTTACCTCCCAGAGTTATTGATTTTTGTAGGTGAAGAAGGCCAATAGACATGATTCCCTGGTTGATCTGTAAATCAGATGCCTCATGCAGGTAGTACTACCTTATGTTGTCATTGATCATCAGTGATGAACATTACCACCTCCCAAACACTGTGCCACAGAAAGATACTAGATCAAATTCTTTTTCCTAGACAACTCATAGGGCAGTTGGAAAGATAACTCTCAGGTACAATTAATATTAGGCACAATTACACAGTTACATAACAACTTTATTCATAAGTCCTACTAAAGAGACACAAAGGGCAAACCTGAGCTACACTGTCATTTACTTAATGGTCTTTTAAAAGGTGTTACCTTGAAGAATACTTTTCAATAAGGGTTGTCAAAATAAACCACCGTAAAGAATCGGGTTGGAGGGAGTGGAAAGACTGTTCAGTGATCCACAGCGCTTGTTGCTTTTGCAGGGGACCTGGTTCAATTCCCAGTACTCAAATGGTGACTGGTAACCACCATAATTCCAATTCCAGGTGATCTGAGCCTCTTTTTGCCACCAGGGGTATTCATCATACATGTGGTACACTTCATGCATGCAGGCAAAACACTCATATATATATATATATATATATATATATATATATATATATATATATAATAAGATAAATAAATCTAAGGAATAAAAAACCAGAACCTTGTTGGATCTGAGTTCTTTGCCATAAGTCAGAGTAATCAAGTGTGTTGTGTTATTTTTTTGGTAGAGAAGAGGTTTGCAGTTTCAAAGCTCAGTCTCGAAATAAGCAACACACATATTAGGAATGTAGAGGGAAGCATTGTGTTCTTACCTGCACGTTTATCTGCTTGCTTCCAGGATGTTGAATGCAAATAGGGAGGAGGGTTAGGCTTAGGACAGTTCAGTTAGTAGATGGCTAAAGCATCCAAGCAGATCTTTTAGGAAAAGTGGACTGAACATTTCCAGGTTTAAATAAATGGATTTCTTCTTGCTGTGACTCACAAGTAGTTTAGTATCTCTCCAGGACCCATCTATAATGTTCTTTATATTATAAACATCAAATAATAAATCATGAGTCTAATTTAATTTTGAGTTTTTCATAAGTAAAATACCTAAAATGATGTTTGCAATACTCTACCTATTCTTCACATTTTAAAATAACATTGTCCTGGAAAAACCTGGAAATTCAATGATGATGGATGTCTACAATGCATGGAGACCAAATGTATGCGTCTGTTTTATTTTTTGTTGTTGTTGTTTGGTTTGGTTTTGTTGTTATTGTTGATTTGCAGATGTTTAGAGTGAACTGAATTCAGAAAGTGCTCAAACCCCAATTTGTGGCTGAGAACTTTTATGTCTTAGCAACATAACATTAAAAGGAAATCACAGAGCCTGGCCATTCCCTGATAAATCCATGTGAATGCAACAAAAACACCAAAGACAGGCCAACATCTAATCCTAAGAACTATATTTTTGTATTCAAAAGCCGCTCACCTCGAAGGACTTTTTACTAAGTACATTCACTTTCTGTCCCTGCCCATTGCATTTAGGGTTGGGTGGGTTGACTGTGTTCCTTCCTGGGTGTGCTGAGGAGGCTAAAACTCCCAGCAGCCAATCAGCACTTTTTGTGCTCTGATTTCCAGTGCAATGTCCTTTGAGCAAGGATTCTAAGTGCAGACTGCCAGGCCGACTCCGTGGGTGGTCTTGGCCTCAAAGTCAGAGCCATGTCACACTGAATTGCTTCACCTCTGATCACAGAACTCCTGTCCTGCAGGCTGCTGTGTCTTTTCTGTGTCCGGCAAGGTTATAGTCTCTTAAATTGGGTCATTGGAAACATTTTTCTTGCTCGCTGTAACACAAGCCAAATCTCCTTAAGTGTCTTCTAGCTTTCTGATCACCTGGAATATTCCATTCTTTTCTTGGGAGAGTATTTTTTTTTTAATAGGCAACCATATGGAGCCCTGCCATTTGAAGATGCTGGGCTTTAACAAAGAGCCAGCTATGAGAGCACTTTTCCTTCATTGAGGCCAAACTCATTGGGGGTTGGTTATAAATGACTGAGAAGTTATGGCTTGCTTCACTCAGCAAGTGGCTCATGTTTCCCATATACTTTCCTAGGAGGGAAGTTTGAGGCCCTCTGCCTGTGGACATGGTGCACGCATCTGTGAATTCACAAAATTGGCAAGAGTATTTTCTAGTGAGTTTTGCTCTAAAATAGGATCTTCTCCTTACTCATCTCTTACCATAATATAACTTCTTGGGGCTTCAGATGCAACTGATTTTTTTTTCTTCCCTTAAGTTTTGGACATAAACATGAATTGCTTACAAAGATTCTTGATTTCTAAAGATGCTGATTAAATAGTGACTTTTCTTCTTCTGATCCATTCCTCTTTTAAAACAAGATATTCTTCTTTCTCCACATCCTGACATCATGTTCTGTCACCTGAGGTTGTGACCTTAACCATTCTGATTGGTGTAAGGTGAAATCTCACGGTCCTTTTGATTTGATTTTCTCTGATCACTAAGGACTTTGAACGTCTCTTTAGGTGTTTCTCAGCCATTCGAGATTCCTCTGTTGTGAGTTCTGAGTTTAGTTCTATACCCCATTTTTTTTGATTGGGTTGTTTGGTTTTTTTTCTTGGTGGTTAGCTTCTTGAGTTCTTTATATATTTTGGATATTAGCCCTTTATTGGATGTGGGGTTAGTGAAGATTTTTCCCAAATTGTTGGTTGCCAATTTGTCTTATTGACTATGTCCTTTCCCTTACAGAAGCTTTCCAGTTTCATGAGGTCCCATTTATTTGTTCTTGACATAGAGCATGAACCATTGGAGTTCTGTTTAGGAAATTTCCCTAATATCATCTGAAAATAATAAAAAGGTATCACTATACCCTTACTTCTCCTTTGACAAGTTGTTTCCCCCTGATCTCCTTTTGTTGTCTTATTGTTCTACCCAGCACTTGGAGTACTATATTGAATAGATATGCGGAGAGTGGGCATCCTTGTCTTGTCTCTGATTGCTGGTGGGATTGCAAACTGGTACAACCACTCTGAAAATCAATCTGGAGGTCCCTCAGAAAATTGGAAAAAGACCTACCTGAAGACCCAGCAATACCACTCTTGGTAATTTACCCAAAAGATTCCCCACTATGCCACAGGGGCAAGTGTTTTACTATGTTCATAGCGGCATTGTTTGTGATAGGCAGAAGCTGGAAACAACCCAGTTGTCCCACAACAGAATGGATACAGAAAATGTGGTTTATTTACACAATGGAATACTCAGCTATTAAGAACAAGCACATTCTGAGTTTTGCCAGCAAATGGATGGAACTAGTCATTGTCATCCTCAGTGAGGTAACTCAGACCCAAAAGGTCATGCATGGTATATACTCACAAATAAGTGGATATTAACCAAGAAAAGTACAGAATACCAAGGATACATTCTATATAATCCCAAAAGTTAACAAGCCAAAGGACCCAAGTGAAGATTCCTCAGTCCCACTTGGGAGGGAGAAGAAAGCAACCACAAGTGGGGAAGGAGGGACCTGGGAGGTAAAGGAGATGAGAGATCAGAGAGGGGAACATGACCTGGTATTGGGTTGGGGAAAAGGACTGAAATCCCTGAGAGCCAGCAGAAAAAATGGAGACATGCAACCTCATGAGGTAGGAGGTTGAGGGAACTCTCCAGAATGCACCAGAGACCTGGGAGGCAAGAGACTCTCAGGACTCAAAGAGAGGGACCTTAGATGAAATGCCCTACATTGGGGAGAGGGAACTCGTAGAGCCCACCTCCAGCAGAGGGACAGGACATCAAGTGAGGGATGATGTTTCCATCCCACAGTCAAAAACTCTGACCCATAATTATTCCTGTCTGAAAGAACTGCAGGGATGGAAATGGAGAGGAGCCTGAGGAAAAGAGGGTCCAGTGACAGGCCCGAAGTGGGATCCAGCTCAAGGGAAGGCCCTAAGGCCTTACACTATTACTGAGGCTATAGAGTGCTCAGAAAAAGGAACCAATCATGACTGCCCTCAACAAGACCCAACAAGCAGCTGAAAGAGTCAGATGCAGATATTTGCATCCAACCAATGGACAGAGGCTGCTAACTCCTGTGGTTGAATTAGTGAAGGCTGAAAGAAGCTGAGGAGAAGGGTGACTATGTAGGAAGACCCACAGTCTCAATTAACCTGGACCACTGAGATCTCTCAGATACTGGAACATCAACCAGGCAGCATACACCAGCTGATATGAGGCCCCCAACACATATTCAGCAGAGGACTGCTGGGTCTGTGTTCAGTCAGAAAAGGTGCCCCTAATCCTCAAGAAACTGGAGTCCCCAGAGTATTTAGAAGTTTGGTATGGTGGGGTGAGGACATCCCTGTAGAGATGGGGGCAGGGAGGAGTTATGGGTTGTGGATCAGTCGGAGGAAGATGGACCAGGAAGGGAGCAAAATCTGGAGTTTAAAATAAATAAATATACAAACAAACAAATAAATAAATTAGAAAAGAAAAAAGAATCCCCTAATTGGAAAACAAAACAAAACAAAACAAAACAAGATGTTTTCTCTTCATAATTCCCATATTATTCCCTTTCCATTTTTAAAAAATCTTAAATTAGTGAATTAAAGTAGGATTCATAATGACTTTCATGCATAAGGCACTGGGTTCATTCTCTTCAATGGAAGTGAAATACTATGCAGACTGCTTGATAAAGAAAGATGTACAGTTTATCAGATATGGAATTGGTTCGGATATAATGAGTCTATAAATGCCACTCCCATATATTTTAAGGTCTTTGAAATGCATTACTGTTTATTATTATTGCTGTTATTATTATTATTATTGTTATTTGATGGTGATGGTGGTTGTAGTGCTCTGTTTGTGTGTGTGTGTGTGTGGGGGGGGAGTGCAGAAGGTTGTGTGTGCCAACGCACCCATGAAGAGGTCAGAAGACAATGTTTGGAGTTAGTTCATTCTTTCTTGTATGGGTTCCCAGGATAGAAACCAAGTTGTCAGGCTTCTGTAGTGAGTGTCTTTACCCTAAGATATTTCTCTGGTCCCCATTTTATGGTCTTCTCAAATGACAAATCTTCATAAAGCAAATGTTGTTTGGTAAAGTATGGTTTAAATGAGGTTTTAAATAAGTTAAAGTAAGAAATAGTTTACATTCCTTAGAAATCCAGCCATTTCCCTGATCCCATTGCTTCGGAACCTCGAGACCCAATGGTGAATGCTTACTACTGCCCAGGATGTCTGAACAGATTCTTGGCGTTAGCTTTATCAGCAACTACTGTGCTCTCTTGATCACAGATTCTTCTGCAGACACTAGGACAAATTCTCTTCATTGTAGCGAGTATAGATGTCACACTTCCCCTGAAAGTGTTGCATATTTTAGAGAGAATTCCTGACAAACTTAAAGAATAAGTGAGCTTTAATATATTAGGAATGTACAGAGCAATTTTGGGGGAAAAGAAGGTTGGGCCTCGTGTTTCACAATGCAAATCTGCCTGCAGTACCAGCACTTCTGAAGCTGAGGCAGGGGGATCACTGGCCTGATTACGTAGTGAATGGACAAACCGTGAAGCTGAGGCAGGGGGATCAATGGCCTGATTATATAGTGAATGGACAAACCGTGAAGCTGAGGCAGGGGGATCAATGGCCTGATTATATAGTGAGTGGACAAACCGTGAAGCTGAGGCAGGGGGATCAATGGCCTGATTACGTAGTGAATGGACAAACCATCACAAACAACTTAGAGAGACCTCAGTATGGGATACACAAACAAATGACAATAACAAACAAACCAACCAAAAACCCAGTTAGCAATAGGGATATAGCTTAGTAGGGGAGAGGCCCTGGGTTAAACCCACCCCTAGTTTAGAAAAAAGAAAGGAAGGAAGGAAGGAAGGAAGGAAGAAAGGAAGGAAGGAAGGAAGGAAGGAAGGAAGGAAAGAAGGAAGAAAAACAAGAAGAAAAAAGAAATGAAAAGAAAGACGTCCTCTTGTGTTTTATTCTACTTCAAATTTACCAGAGCCCCAATGCCTGTCGCATCAAAGGCATCTATTCAAAAGCAGGGAGGAATATAAAAATAATACTTTAGAGCTTTAAACATCAGAGATTATTGAAACTCAATATACTCATAGAAAATTTGTATATATAAAGCAGATTTATTTTCATTGTGAGCATGAAAATGAAAAAAAAAAAAGTTTCTCTAATCTTAAAAAAGCCGAAATGATTTTGTTCTATAAAAAGCATGTTCTCAAGTTCCACCGCCTTGTGCCAGTTTTCAGCCTGGAGTGATTCTTTTTTACGGTTGAGTCATAAACCTCTAAAAAATCATACCAGTGATTTCTAGAGGAAGGTTGACCCCTCTATAATTACAGCGAGGCTAGGACAGTGGCCATAGGCATGGGTGAATGGCCTCATTCCTGACCAGCTTTGCTTGCTGACATGGCAGCTCAATTCTGAAAATGTTTACCTCAAAGCCATCAGGTTTGCACATGGTTTTGTTGTTCTTAAAATTCTCATTCCTTTCCAAAAAAATCGTCTCTTTTGCTTTATAGCAAATACTTTATTCCTCAGATGGAGCTCAAAGCTGCACGTCATCGGTCAACCAGTCAACTTTCCCATGATAGACACTTCAGACCCGAGTGTGTAAGGTGTGCGCAAAGACTAATTTTCTGAGAATCGGTATTTGGCTGATACCTTAAAGTGGGGTAGAGGGGTTGCTCCTTTATAACTGAGAAGTGACTTGAAGATTCATCTGCTACCACAGGGAAACCCAAAGCTTCTGGCTAGAACTGCCGCTTTGGCAACCTTGTCCCTATTTGGACGAACATAGAAATGATAAAGCAACTGTTTAAGAGGATCAATGAAGCGTAAGTGGTGGAAAATAACTGACTCATGAAGGCAGCAAAGCTTTTCACAGGCATCTTAGGGATCACAGAGACAGAGGCTGTTTTGTGTTCACCAGTAGAGCGTATTTAGAATAGAAACTGCTGAGGAATAGCAACTACAGACTCTTGAGTACTCAGGACATTGTGAGCCCTTGACAAATTTAAATCAATTATAAAGATGGGCGGGGCAGGGAGGGGGGCAGAGAGAAAAGGAAGCCAGAGTTTTCTTTGTAGTTAGATACCTAGGAAATTTTATCCTAAAATGGCTGAGGGCACAGCTGTAATGAGATAAGCAGAGCTGGGGCAGATCCATCAAGTCAATAACTACATTAGCAATTACATCCTTTTAGTGAAAAAGCAATCTGGGCCATGTCTCCACAGCTATTGAGGGGATGTCTCCTCAGTTGTGCTGTTGCTGGGAGAGTCTGATGCCTTTGGCTGCCTCAGCTCTCCAAAGCTTTCAGTTTAAGAACTTGATGGATTAAGTTGGCAGATAGCAAGGCCCAGCCACCAGTGTGCATTGGGATTGGGACTGGGAACTTCTGGAAACTTCCAAGACATCAAATGTTCTATTGAAGCGTAAAAATGCATGTGAGGACCTCTGAGAAATGCCTACTTTCTTTTTTGTTTTGTTTTGCTTTTTCGGCACAGGGTTTCTCTGTATAGCCTTGGCTTTCCTGGAACTCACTCTGTAGACCAGGCTGGCCTCGAACTCATAAATCTGTCTGCCTCTGCCGTCCAAATGCTGAGATTAAAGGCATGGGCCACCACTGCCCAGCACCTATTTCCTATTTTTTTGGGGGGGGGGTATTTATTTCATTTACATTTCCAAAGCTATCCCAAAAAGTGCCCCACATGCTCCCCACCCACCCACTCCCACTTCCTGGCCCTGTCTTTCCCCTGTACTGAGGCATATAAAGTTTGCAAAACCAATGGGCCTCTCTTTCTACTGATGGCCTACTAGGCCATCTTCTGATTCATATGCAGCTAGAGACACGAGCTCCGGGGGTGGGGGTGGGGGGTAGTGGTTAGTTCATATTGTTTTTCCACCTATAGGATTGTGGATCCCTTTAGCTCCTTGGGTACTTTCTCTAGCTCCCCCATTGGGGGCCCTGTGATTCATCCAATAGATTACTGTGAGCATCCACTTCTGGGCTTGCTAGGCCCCGGCATAATCTCACAAGAGACAGCTATATCTGGGCCCTTTCAGCAAAATCTTGCTAATGTATTCAATGGTGTCAGCATTTGGAAGCTGATTATGGGATGGATCCCTGGATATGGTAGTCTCTAGATGGTCCATCCTTTCGTCACAGCTCCAAATTTTGTCTCTGTAACTCCTTCCATGGGTGTTTTGTTCCCAATTCTAAGAAGGGGTAAAGTGTCTACACTTTGGTCTTCGTTCTTCTTGAGTTTCATGCATTTAGCAAATTGTATCTTATATCTTGGGTATTCTAAGTTTCTGGGCTAATATTCACTTATCAGTGAGTACATATTGTGTGAGTTCCTTTGTGATTGGGTTACCTCACTCAGGATGATGCCCTCCAGGTCCATCCATTTGCCTAGGAATTTCATAAATTCATTCTTTTTAATAGCTGAGTAGTACTCCATTGTGTAAATGTACCACATTTTCTGTATCCATTCCTCTGTTGAGGGGCATCTGGGTTCTTTCCAGCTTCTGGCTATTATAAATAAGGCTGTTATGAATATAGTAGAGCATGTGTCCTTCTTACCGGTTAGAAGATTCTGGATATATGCCCAGGAGAGGTATTGCGGGATCCTCCAGTAGTACTATGTCCAATTTTCTGAGGAACCGCCAGACTGATTTCCAGAGTGGTTGTACAAGCTTACAATCCCACCAACAATGGAGGAGTGTTCCTCTTTCTCCACATCCTCGCCAGCATCTGCTGTCACCTGAATTTTTGATCTTAGCCATTTTGACTGGTGTAAGGTGGAATTTCAGGGTTGTTTTGATTTGCATTTCCCTGATGATTAAGGATGTTGAACATTTTTTCAGGTGATTCTCAGCCATTCAGTATTCCTCAGGTGAGAAATCTTTGTTTAGCTCTGAGCCCCATTTTTTAATGGGGTTATTTGATTTTCTGGAGTCCAACTTCTTGAGTTCTTTATATATATATTGGATATTAGTCTCCTATCTGATTTAGGATAGGTAAAGATCCTTTCCCAATCTGTTGGTGGTCTCTTTGTCTTATTGACGGTGTCTTTTGCCTTGCAGAAGCTTTGCAATTTTATGAGGTTCCATTTGTCAATTCTCAATCTTACAGCCCAAGCCATTGATGTTCTATTCAGGAATTTTTCCCCTGTACCCATATCTTTGAGGCTTTTCCCTACTTTCTCCTCTATAAGTTTCAGTGTCTCTGGTTTTATGTGGAGTTCCTTAATCCACTTAGATTTGACATTAGTACAAGGAGATAGGAATGGATCAATTTGTATTCTTCTACATGATAACCACCAGTTGTGCCAGCACTATTTGTTGAAAATGCTATCTTTTTTCCACTGGATGGTTTTAGCTCCCTTGTCAAAGATCAAGTGACCATAGGTGTGTGGGTTCGTGTCTGAGTCTTCAGTTCTATTCCATTGGTCTACTTGTCTGTTGATATCCCAGTACCATGCAGTTTTTATCACAATTGCTCTGTAGTACAGCTTTAGGTCAGGCATGCTGATTCCACCAGAGGTTCTTTTATCCTTGAGAAGAGTTTTTGCTATCCTAGGTTTTTTGTTATTCCAGATGAATCTGCCAATTGCCCTTTCTAATTCGTTGAAGAATTGAGTTGGAATTTTGATGGGGAGTGCACTGAATCTGCAGATTGCTTTTGGCAAGATAGCCATTTTTACTATATTGATCCTGCCAATTCGTGAGCATGGGAGATCTTTCCATCTTCTGAGATCTTCTTTAATTTCTTTCTTCAGAGACTTGAAGTTCTTATCATACAGATCTTTCACTTCCTTAGTTAGAGTCACACCAAGATATTTTATATTATTTGTGACTATTGAGAAGGGAGTTGTTTCCCTAATTTCTTTCTCAGCCTGTTTATCCTTTGTGTACAGAAAGGCCATTGACTTGTTTGAGTTAATTTTATATCCAGCTACTTCATTGAAGCTGTTTATCAGGTTTAGAAGTTCTCTGGTGGAATTTTCAAAAACCACATTATCATCTCCTTAGATGCTGAGAAAGCATTTGACAAAAATCCAACACCCATTCATGATAAAAGTCTTGGAAAGATCAAGAATTCAAGGCCCATACCTAAACATGATAAAAACAATCTACAGCAAACCAGTAGCCAACATCAAAGTAAATGGTGAGAAGCTGGAAGCAATCCCACTAAAATCAGGGACTAGACAAGGCTGCCCACTTTCTCCCTACTTATTCAACATTGTACTTTAACTCCTAGCCAGAGCAATTCGACAACAAAAGGAGATCAAGGGGATACAAATTGGAAAAGAAGAAGTCAAAATATCACTTTTTGCAGATGATATGATAGTATATATAAGTGACCCTAAAAATTCCACCAGAGAACTCCTAAACCTACTTCCTTTTTTAAGGTTTTTAAGAAAACACATCATCCCATTGTCTGTTGATGAGTCACAGTGGCAGTGTAAACAAGGGCAGGTTTCTGGGGTTGGAGAAACCACTAAAGTAAAATTCCACTATGTTCATTATAATCTACTCTTGCTGGGAGGGACCTACCTTAGAGAAAAGTTTTCCTCAAAGTTCCAGTATTAGTTAGCAGAAAGTCTCTACTGAGATCTGCAAGACTTTAAAAAAAAATAGCAGTTTGTGCTTTTCCTGGTTTTCTCCTTCTGCCTTGTGCTTGGACAGTACTCACCAGCTGGATCTCATCTATGGATTCCATGTTTGTTCATTACTGTGGGTTTCGTTTCCCCTCGCCCATTTCACAACCACTCCCTTATCTTTATTCCTTAACTCTCCTTTCCTCTGCCCCTCTCTCCTTCACCCACTTTCTTTCTCTCAAGCTAATAACTCTAATATTCGAGGAGCTGTTGCATTTTTCCAACCCGTAGAGCACTGTGGAAGATGCAGGATAGGCATATCTGTCAAGGCAGGTTCTAGCAAAGGTCTTAAGGTTAAGTTGTATTTGCTGTATTTCAGGACGGAATTCTTTAGCTCTCTCATGGTAAACAACTCTTGTCTTCAATCCCCTGCATTTTTCTTCATACCTTTTAATTTCATTTTGGTTTATTAATACTCATAATATACTGTGCAATATACAATGCAGAGAGGGATATTGAATGATCACGTGGTACTGCACAATGCTTACTGTAGCAAGGTGTATTTTTCAGTGTGAACTATGGTCCTTTCTGAGTACATAACATGGAGTAGGTTACTGAATTTTCAAATAATTTTCTTTCCACTTCTGATCTCACTATGTAGCGCTGGCTTAGAAGTCAATTGACTTAGAAGTCAATCTCACAGGAGGGCAGATGAGAATAGCACTGACCAGGCCTGGGAAGATCAGGTGTGGAGGCGACAGAAAGAGGAGAGCCTGCGGCTGAGCTTAGTGGTAGAGCATTTGCTTAGTTTGAGCAAGAGGACCAGTCCTATAAAAACAACAACACAAGAACAACAATAACAAAGTTTAACAAGAACAACAACATACAGAGGAGGCTTATTTCTGATTTTTCTTTACCATGGTATTTTATTTTACAATAATTGAAAATAATCAGTACTTCAAAAGAATTGGAAATGAAGCATACTGTACAAAATGATTACTGCTTGACTGCGTAAATATGCTTGTTACTCTGATGTGATTATTACACATTGCATTTCTGTATCAATCAAATTACAGAGTTACCTTATAAAAATGTAGAAATACGTCTCAGCAGAAAAAGATTAAAAACAAAAAAAGAAAGTCAGTGCCATGAGCATGTGCAACGTTTATTTCACACTTACTCCATTTCACATCTCCAAGCCCATTGCGTGTGTGTGTGTGTGTGTATCTTACAGTCCACCAGAATTAAGTCCAATTTTTTAGTCAAGGCTGTTTAGTTGAAGGGATTGTGATTTTCAAATCTCATACGATTTGAAGTCAATATGAGCAGTGGGGTTGAAAAAGCAATTGGCTGGTCTGTGTTGTGAAAACTAAATCAGCCTTGCCTAAAAGTAGATGTGTCTCATCCTTGTACATCAGTTCTATTTAAATGACGGACTGTCCAGTGGTTTAATGCACAGGTTTCCCAGCCTCTTTCCCTGATAATCTGAGTGGATCAATCCAAGGCTTCTGAGCCCTTCTATGTTTTCTAAAGTGGAAACTGTTTTCATTTGGAAGTCCTAAAAACATCCCAGAATACCTTATGCCCTTCCCTTTATCAAAACTAGCTTCTGGATAGCATAGAAATATTGAAAGCATTAAGAACACTGCACAATACTAAGACTGATTTTGTCATTGCTTTATTTTAAGGGAATGATCGCGTCATTTGGGGAAAAACAAAACAAAAACAACAAGAAACGCTGATACCATTGCATACACTAGCAAGATTTTGCTGAAAGGACCCAGATATAACTGTCTCATGTGAGACTATGCCGGGGCCTAGCAAACACAGAAGTGGATGCTCACAGTCAGCTATTGGATGGATCACAGGGCTCCCAATGGAGGAGCTAAAGAAAGCACCCAAGGAACTAAAGGGAACTGCAACCCTATAGGTGGAACAACATTATGAACTAACCAGTACCCCGGAGCTCTGGACTCTAGCTGCATATGTATCAAAAGATGGCCTAGTCAGCCATCACTGGAAAGAGAGGCCCATTGGACATACAAACTTTATATGCCCCAGTACAGGGGAGTGCCAGGGCCAAAAAGTGGGAGTGGGTGGGTAGGGAAGTGGGGGGGAGGGTATGGGGGACTTTTGGGATAGCATTGGAAATGTAATTGAGGAAGATACATAATAAAAAATATTAAACAAACAAAACAACAAGAAAAAAAAAACCAACCTACTTGATGCAATACACTCCACACAGGCAGGCTGTTCAGCCTTTGTTCTAGGGCTCCATTCCTCCTTCCTCCATTCTTTCATCCCTCTCCCCCTCTCCTTTCTGTGATTCCTTTCCTCCCTCCTTTCCTTTCTCTTTTAAGTACGCCCAGAGTTTCTTTTCTATACCACTGAACATGCAAAGTTGATTTTCTACTAACATAAGGCATAAAAAACGTGTTTCTGACCTAGTGCATTAGAGAAAGCAGCCTACTGGCATCTGTATACCTTGGAGATAAAAAATTCTGCTTATTCAGCTTACAATATATAGAGAGTTGGATTATGAAGTACAGAGGTAGAAACATAGGAGGGTGTAAGGGTTAGTGTTGAGGTCAGATTCTTCCTACCAGGAGGTGGTGACGATGTATCCTGGATTGCGTCATTTATAATTTAGTACACATAGAGCGCAGCCACAGATAGGAGCATCTTGTAGGGGAAATTAATTAAAATTTATATGACTTAATTTTGCATTTCTGGCTTCTACAGTTTTCTAGTGCTTCCTATAATGGTTTTCTTCCACCTTCAAATGGCAAGAAATGCAAATTGCCTCTAATAGAAATAACACACCCCCAAGATTCAAAGATGGTTCCTTACAGGATATTCTAACACTTGTGAAATTGTGACTGAGAAGGAAAGTGATTTTCAAAATATACAGGAGAGAAAAGAGTAAGCAAGCCCCAAACCGCAGTGAACAGAGTTAATACTATGTTGGATAATGCACAAACAGCTTCAATTCCCTTTAATTAGTTCAGAGTTAGGTGACAACACATTTAATCAGTGAGCTAACAAGTGCAGCGGCTGATTGCTCTCACCGCCCTGTGTGTGTGTGTGTGTTAACGGAAAAAAGTAAATAAAATTACTTCCACTGTAATAATAAAGCGGCATCCTGATTTTATTGCAGAAGCAACCTTTGGAAGTACCATACAGCAGTGAAAATTAATTATTTCCTGGGCGTTTTTGTTTTTTTGTTTTTTGTTTTTCCCCTTCAACATGCCACTGTTGCTTAACCCTTTGGACGGCTCTATCAGAATCAGTCTGTCAAGAAGATAAACTGCATCTTCCCCTCACTTTGTATCTCTTCCTCAAGGGACTGAAGTAAGTCTGCTCTCCCTGCCTGAATTCACATTAGCAGCTATATTCCTGGGTGTCAAAATATGGCCCCTGGCAGACAGAGCAATCTATTCAATATTCAGTGTTGTTCCAATTAGCTCAACATACCTAGAAGCCAGCGGTGTTCTTGCTACTTCTGGCTTTTCTGTTAAGTACCTTCATCAGTTACATAGAGAATGAGTAGCATGTTTTTTCACCCTTTTCATGACCTATATGGAGATATTAATTAATGTTAATTAGCTTGGATTTTTGCTATGATTTTTTTCTAGGGTTACAAAAAACTCTCAAAAGCAATGTTTGCCACTCAGAAAATGTTTCTTTGTGTGTTTCTGGTTCTCAGGGTACTTCTGTGTTCAGAATCCTCTATTCATCAAGTAGTTGTGTTATTTAAATCACCTGCTCCTTTGGTTGTTATCACATCCATAATGTAAAAGGATATTAACTTTGTTTGATTCTCATGCTGTGATGGTTAGCATTAGCTGTCTACTTGACAAGCTGTAGAATCAATTAAGACACAGTGTTCTGGGCATGCCTGGGAGGGATTGTCTAGATTCTTTTAGCTGAGTGGGAAGTCCCATCGTTAACTTCTAGGTACCATGTTTTGTGGGCTGGAGTCCTGGAAAGATGATCAAAGAGAATGTGAGCTGAGCAAAAGCATTCATATTTCTCTGCTTCTTGATTGTGAACTCAAGGTGACCAGATGACCAGAAGACTCATGTGCTACTTCCATACCTCCCTTGCCAAGATGGAATGTACCCTGTACAAGATCAAATGAATCCTTCCTCCCTTAAATTGATTTGTTTGGCCATTTCACCACATCAGTGATGAATATAACCAGTACATTTGCTTTTAGGTCTCACCTAAAACACTGAGGCAAAATTCCTACTGGAAAGCACTTATGTTTCCTGTGTGCAAAGACCCTGAATCTGGCATACTGGGGGGGGGGGCTTAATTAGAATAAGGCAACAACTATAGAAGTTATGCTTTAGGTTCATTACTGTAACCTCTCAGAAGGTTGCCTACAGGGACTCAAAAGCATTTTGCATCTATCATTCTCTTTTAAACTAGCATTAGTTTACTTGTAGATATCAGACAATCTGACGGAGTTGACTATTAAATTCTGATAAGTCTAGGAAGCAGACCCTGTGAGGAGGCTATCTTGAAGACATGAGACCTGAAAGAGATTGTGTGATCAGAACCCAGGCTGGCAGTTTGAACCAGTGATCCTCAACATGTTTTACTGGATTGTTGTACTGTACCTGTCCTGTGGGTATTAGAGCTGCCCTGGTCTATTTGGTGATTCCAGGTGTTAAAGAAGAGCCTGAGAATTCTCTTATTCCTCTGCCCACTCAGGCTCATAGATCTTTCTCAGAAGACAAATATGTACAATGCCCTTTTACACAGACAAATTTCCTCTCATCACCTGACAGACTTAGGAGTAAATCACTGCTCTTCTTTCCATTTTTTTTCTCTTCTCCTTTGTGCTTATTCAAAAGTTTTCAAAACTGGAGGCCACAGAACCAGGTAGGCATGGGCCCAACTTGAGCTCATAATGTCAACGTTTAACTCTTTGGTTGACTTTCAGCTCACATTTTTTAATATCTTCAAGATGATGGACAAATGTCTACTGAATGGGGTACTCTAAGACCACAGAGTGATTTTTCTATAACTCAAACAGAAAGTATTGAATTAGTACCCATGGTAAAAGATAATAGAGAACCTTCAGATATGAGCAGAGTCAACAAAATGTTCTGTATCTGTTCTTTGCTCTCCATGTGTGTGTTCCACATAACTCAACCTAACCAATAGTCACAAGAACCATATTAAGCTGAAGATCAATTCATAATGCATGCACAACCTGTAGCATAAATTACATCTGGACTTCCGTCTCTGTTTCTACAAGGTGACTTGAATGCTGTCCGTTCTCATAACTGTCCCCAACTCTGGGCTTCTCTTTTTCTTGGATTTATGCAGCTGTGAATTCTCTTACCACCACAAATGCATTTTTCAGTGAGTCCTTACAAGCAGACAACAGTCTGAGTCCCTCCTGTTCCATGGCCTGAGCCTCACACTCTGTGATTATCATTTACATTGACTTGCAGTGTAACCCAGAGGCAAACATGTTAAGGTTTTGCGATTTTACTCCAATTTTAGTTTCTGGACTGTTCTCACGAGCTGGCCCTGGAGGGTAGCTGTCTTCATGCTTTGTTGAGCGTGTCTCTTTCTTTCTCTCTGGAAATCCACTGTCTGTGCTGATCCTCTCAAAAACACACAGCTCTGCACTTAACTAAGGGGAGAAGTTTATTTACATTAATTATCGTTGAGGGTTTCTTATCCTGTGTGTGTTTCCTCTCATGAAAAAATGGCCTAACAGTATGTTTAGTAAAATTCTAGAGAGAATTTGAATTTATGCTATTCTTCCCAGAGATAAAAAACTACTGGAGTTGATTTTATTCTCACATTTATTTATGTATTTCACATCCATCGCAATGATCAGCAAATGAAGATGCAAATTACAAAAAATGGTCAAAATATTTATGCCCCTGCATTACTTTGAACACATAACACTTGACTATTAATAACTGTTGTGACTTTGGTAGGTGGCTATAGAACGAAAACCCAGATAACAAACATACCGTTTCTTCTCAAGATAGAATGATCAAAGCATGGTTTCTATGTCACTGACTTCACTCTGGGAGACCTGAGTGCTACATTAGTATTGACTACTCTAGAGGACCATCCAGGGATGCTACAAAACTTTCTGGGATATAGTTTGGGAAGAGATAGGTCCTGAAGGCTCAATATAGCTGGATAAGCAGGCTAGTGGCATAGCACAAGGATGGAGTACTGGTCCTTCGTGCCCAAGTGTCTGGGTATAATACCTAGGATCCCCAGATAAGAATTAGATCCTGGACGATGATTCCTATTCTTGCTCTTCCTCTTGGATTCCCAAGTCTCATTATGTGGCCATGTCTCACTCTTTCCTTAACCCCTTACACCATTCACGGAGAAGATATGAAGAAAAAACTCACAGGTAACTACTCATGACAGAAATTTGGAAAAGAAGTCTGAAACCTCTCCCATGCAATACCCTGAATGATTAAGTTTACAAGGTGTTCAGTAACCAAAATCAGTGTTCTTATCTGGTACATGCCAAGTTTCAAAATCCTGTGTTTTAGTGGCTTCAGTGATTAAAATGAGCTATATCAAGGCATCAAAATGCACTGTTAAAATTAAAATGATCCTCATCTGTGGTGTTGGAAAGGCATGATTAATTTAGAAAGCTGACATATGTCCCAGGTGCCTACCTAAAATGAGCTGTACAGAAATGTACAGCTTTCAGAACATGGTCGAAGTAACCTAAGATGTGTCTTTTCTTTCTAATAATTCTGGCTAAAAAGTTATCTAGTTTTAGATCGACATCAATTTTGTTTCCCAGACCCTGTGGGCCCAATCATTTTATCATCTGTAGGAAAGCTGAGAAAGAATAATCGTACTGTAAAGACTATTTTGGTAACTTTAAAGTTTTCTAATTGCTTATTTTGCCCCTTGAAATGCCTGTCACTTAATAAGCCTAAGAAAACCCAGAGCCAGATAATATTTTAAATAGAGAAGCAATAAATTCTAAAAGGATATTACAGACTGCAGTTAAACCATCCTACATAAGTAGATTAATATAAAAAAGAAGTCTGGATTCCATAAACTGGCTAAGCAGAATGCATGAGGCTAAGGTTCCTCCCAGGACTATTAAATACTGTCCCCTCAGGAAAGAAGGGAATCTAAAGGAATTGTCCTCATTGGTGGCATTTCTATGCACTGTATTCATTCCACTCCACCCTTCTCAGAGGCTGGACACAGCAAAGAACCATCCCGAACGGACAGGGGCTTGCAGATATATCTCCCCTGCAACCTGCTTAGATCCTTATCGTTTTATGCCAGTAGGGCTTTGCTTTGCTTTCACAACAGGCCTGTCTTTCACCCCCAGGAAAGCTGTGGTTGTGTCCTGCTTTTTATACCAGTGGAGAGTGGAAGCTTTCCTTCTGATTAAAGTCAGTGACATGAGTGACATGAGGAGGAAATGCATCGGTTGTCTCCCAGGGAACAGACTTGTCACCAAGGGAACAGTTTTGGAGGAGCAAAGGCCTGCAGGTGTATTTATAAGACTGAGTGGTTGGTTGTTGCGGGATTCTTAATAGGTGAGGTTTCAGATGGAGCCAATTCTATGGTTGGAGAGTGGGTTGCCCTTTAAAAATGTAATTAAACATCGTTTGCTGTTTGAGTTCAAGCCAAAGCAGAGTGTATTTAATTTCCCTTAGAAACTTTACTGTTTCCTAGTCTCTGGTGTGAATCCTGGCACATACACATAGCTGTTTTTTTGTCACCCAAAACTGCTAGTGTGCAAGGCTGCCAAGAAAGGAATCCAGTTTTAAAGATAGCAAAGGAGAAATCTTCTGTGTTGTCATTAAAGGCAAACAAACAAACTAGCAAATAAACTCAAGCAGCTGCAGACCGAAATTCATCCTCACCCGTGCCTTATGCTGTGGAAACTGGTACAGTTCCCCTGCTTCTGCATGGAGGAGGAATACAAATGGCCAGTGGAAAGGACAAGTCAGAAAAAAAAAAAAAACAAAAAAAAAAACCAGCTTCCTTGGGTTAAAACAGAAAGCATGAACAGCAAATGTGGCAGAGCTAACATGCATTCTTCCTTTCTCTTGACTAACCCCATGCAGTTCCATCCATCTCCTACAGGGGGCACTACAGGGGCCTTTTCAAGAATCTTGAAAGATTTACCTTGGAACTCAGTTTTGCAAAATGCCATCATTAGTGGCAGTGTTTCCTTTGTCAGTTTGTCTAATGCAGAATATTTGATCATATAGTAAACCCCGAGATTGTGCTGTTTACTGGGAAAAAAAAAATCTGTTTCAAGATACGGTATGGCTTACCTTTAGCACATACCTTTAATCCCTTTGGGTGAAATACCCAGCTTTAGTTCTAAACAGTGAAGGTAAAGTTAGTTTGTAGAAGGAAGGAGCCACGTTTGAAAGTGATGTCTAATTGAGAGAAAGGTAGTTTTATCAGAACAGTTATAGAGAGATGGGTTTCAGAGAAAACACAAGCTAACCACAGATGAAGGCAGAGAATGAGAAGGAGCCAGATCAGAACAGATTGCTAGAGTTAGTAAGAAACCAAGCAGAGCAATTCAACCAGAGGCTGAGAGAGAAGCCAGATTGAATCAGTGAGCTTGGAGAGGCGTTTGAGGCAGAACAGGTCAGTTCAGAGCTCAGAGAGAACTAGAAAAGGTGAGCTTATTAACCAGTAAGTCTCAGAGGCTATAACATTCTAGGCCCAGATTAGATTGTGTGGAGGCTAAAAGCTTCCAGGACTAGGCCCAGGTCTAGGTGAATAGACAGAGGCAGTGAGTCTCAGGGACAATAATTACATCAGGAAAATAAAAGCTACAGTTACATCTGTTGCCCCCCAGCCTGTTTGTCTGTATGTTTAGAGACAGTGGCTCATATAGCCCAAGATATCCTCAATCCCACCATGTAGGTGACGATGACTTTGGACCTCTGATTCTTCTACATTTCCTTCCTCAATGCTGTGATTACAGGCGTGAGCCACCATATTATGTTTTGGTGGTACTGGAAAATGAACCCAGGGGCTTTATGAATGCTTGGGAAGCACTCTGCCACCTGAGCTGTATCGCAGATGCTTAGTTTCCTTATTTGTAAAATGGCGCAGTGATTATGTCTCTACTACCATATAATGTTGCCATAATGATCAGGTGTGTGGAATGTTTGTCACAAAGCCTGGAATATAATAAATGTTTTAAAAAGGCATTGATTAATAGAGATACAGCTATGTAGAAATATATCTGCCTGGATAAGGAGGAGTAATAGAATTTGCCAATAAATTGTTTCACCAAATCATTAATATTTATTTTGAATATTATAGTAGTCTTGGGGATATAGTGGCGAGGAGAAAAAGGCATCCACTGCCTTTGTGTTGCTCAGGGCCAGGTGGTGATTAAAGCACAGGTTAAGAATTATACAAAAAGCTATGGAATAAGTATTTGTAATTACCCTAAACTCAATATAATGGTGTCATGAAAGAATCTAACAGAGACCTTAAACCAGACTTGGGTCATGGGTGGTTCCTCTGAGAAGGACACACACAAGTCAGAGATGGGAGGGTCCATAAAAGTCAGCTAGACACATGGGCTGGGACTGGATGAGCAGAGAGTGAAGATGGCAGAGTTGAGGAGAAGTGGACTGCCGAGCTCCAGGCAGCCTGAATGGATTTCAGCTCTGTTTGGAGAAGCCAGTGATGAACCACATTGACTGAGACCAAAAACAGACATGTCAGCACACAACCTGACTCACCAATAGCTTGGATTGAGCCACTGCATAGACACAGGTGCCAATTTTTGATGATCCAATCCAGTTAATGGAACTGTGTTAGATGAGATTTGTAGAACTCCATTAGGGATTGCTGTTTGATTATATAAATAGGATAATGCTATTTAGTGCCAGCATTGTAAGTTTAAATTTAAGAATGCACAGTCAAAAATTCCATAATGACATTTTGTTGTAACTTGCCAAATAAATAGATGTGCACTTAAAGTTTCCTTAGCAATATGTACTGCTGCTGCAATTCCTGTTTTTGATATGTATATATATCAAAATATACATATATATTCTGTTACTTAAAGGTTTTTCCATCTTCCTTTTTCTTTTCTTTATCTTCTCCCATTCCCATCTCTTACAACATCTTACTTCTTCTTTTTGTTCCCCCACAATAGCAGTCATTAGTATGGTCAATCAGTGAGAGGATGAAATGGAAACATTAGGCACACACTAGCACCAGATCCTGATGCATAAAGTTTAGGGGGAGATGAGACGCCCATAGATTGATTCTGTCAGACTTGGGCAGTTGGAGAATGAATGCTTCTTCAGAAGGTGGGAAATGCTGGCAATTTGCATGCAGCTCTAATCTCACAGTGAGAGGCAAATGTACAGACAAATGATGCTCCATGCTCCACTCTTGCTTCAGTTCAGTGTTCTTGGCAGTGACTGTAGGATTCTGAGAAAATTTTAACTTTAAACAAGTGACTTATGGAACTATACATCAATGGTTCTCAACCTATAGTTTGCACACTGCCCCCCCTCCCCCGCCCCGCCCCCGGAATCAAAAGACCCTTTTACAAGTGTCACCTAAGACCATTGGAAGACACAGA
Source organism: Mus musculus (assembly GCF_000001635.26). NCBI lineage: Eukaryota > Metazoa > Chordata > Mammalia > Rodentia > Muridae > Mus > Mus musculus. The sequence continues at coordinate 110,364,586 of NC_000069.6, forward strand.
CATTTACTTCATTATTCATAACAGTAGCAAAGCTACAGGGTCTCAGCATTAGGGAGGTTGGGGACCACTGTTGTATACTTTCTTCCAGTTCCTTGTAGTGTCTCCTCTTCTCTATGATGCCTCTAGTATAGTTTTGGAACAGCATTCATTTTAAAGCACAATGATTTAAAATGCATTTAAAAAAAACATGGAACAGGCTCCTAATTTGATTCCATAAAGAAAACTGAGTTTTAGCAAAAGTTACGTTAAAGATATGTCTTCTGATATAAAAATGGTAACAAAACACTGCTAATAATAGTAATCAGTAAGACAATAAATTAAGTGTTGCACTGCTTAAAATAAGCATATAGTATATTCAGAGCCGTGAAGCATAATGAGTGAGTTATACAGTAGGGGATAATAGGGCACGCTTCAACACTTTCATGCCTACATATTTGTCAGATTTACACAATTCTGATAATGTTAAAGCAAGACCTTTCCTCAGGTCAGACATAGGTTTCTTTTCTTTCTTTCCAGACACTGTACTTCATTCCCTTTTTAATCCTTCAACTTTTGAGCCTTTTATCCATATGTACACATATGAGAATCAGACAACAGGAAAACAAAGACAGATGAAAACAGAAAGAAACAGGGAGGATTGGGAAGGAGACTCTGTGATTTCTTGTTTTAGTTGAACCACTCTAAAAGAAAAATTAAAAAAAAAATCTCTTTTGAGTCCTTCCTGCATGCCAGGTACCATGTAGAACCCTTTACACACTGTTTTCTTGCTCTTTATAAGAATTTTATATATGAAGAACCTGAGTCCCAAAGAGGTTAAATACGTTATTTTAGTCACAGAGCAGGTAGGAGGCTGAATTGTAATCCCAGGCTCCAATTTGAGTTTAGGATTCTAATTTCTTTTCTGAATTTGCTGGCACCTTTATGAGGATTTTGTATATTTTCACAGGTGATGATGTTGCAACATGGCTGACACATTTAGCATGCCTGACATGGTTAAGGAGATAGGAACTAGAAGCAACAAGAAGATAAGCTTGCAGCACAGTTGTGTTTGATGTAGACTTGGGCACATCATAGTTAGAGAGGAGTAGACTATGATGGCTAGTGTTGGCTAGGAATACCCTGTATGGAAATGCACACACACACACACACACACACACACACACACACACACACAAAACCACGCAGACATGCATGCTGATCCCTTATCACTTTAATGACTCACAGTCCTACGGCATTCAGGGTGCCTGAGAACGTGACTAAATGCAAAGGTAGTTATGAGTATTGAAAATAGCAGAACCTGCTGAGAAGTAGGTAAGAGAGGGCCATGGTATGGAGTAGCTCAAGGACAGACTGAAAGAATAAAGACATATCCCATTACTGTTCACTTTGATACACTTCTTAGTTCATATTAGAACTTGGGGTGTAGTCTGAGAGATGCTTGCTTTAGTTTCCAACACTGTTATAATGATGTAAAAAACAGAATCAGTTCATCACGCTCTACAAAAGATCGTGCTTGACTCATTGTGCAAATAGACTACATCCCCTTTTCTGGTTTGATTTGTCCAAATAAGAGCAGTGATTTATGCAAAGCTTATGGTAAATTAAGCATGTTTTCTGTCACAAAAATTGACAAGATTAAATGCCCTGTGCTCATCACATTTGTGATTCTGGAAGGACCATTAACAAGCAAACATCTGGCCATTACTCCTGATGAATCTGTTCCTTGATATCTCTTGACAAGGAGAGTGGGTGGGGTCAGTGCATTCAAGCCCAGGCGAGCTGCATTGTGATGACCCTGGCCACTGACTTCAGTAGTTATTGTTAATGAACCATTCTGCATAATTGATTATTTGATACTGAAAGATGTAGTCATCATATTGTTCTATGCTGCATTGGCTCTGAAACAAACAAAAAAATACTCAGAAGTTTTTCTGTTTGGAGCTCTGGGGGGTGACTCAGTTTGTGGAGGAATGTGGTATGTGAGGGCTGTTATATAGCCTTGATTATCCATAGATTCTTGTCATGAAGCTCTGATGATGGGGTAAAAAAGAAAAGCCCTCCTCAGAAAGTATCACAGTCAATGGGGGACTTACAGGCTGGAGGCAATCCCCTGATTGACTTTCTGCCTTAAGCCTATAGGAGCTGAATTCTTGGTGACTTACTGAGCACACTGTCAAGAAGGACACGTATCCCGGCAACCTCCTGCCTCTAGTGAGCTATTTCAGGACCTTTAGGCACAGGAGTATATTGCTAAATCACATTTTTGTAGAGTCATTTTTAGTACCTTCGAAGGCCATGTGTTTAGCACCAGAGTTCAGGGAAGAACAGCCAAGCAGATTTCTCCTTGAGCGCAGACAGGAGAACATCTCTAAAGCCATGCGCCATTCAACTCCAAAGCTATATGCATGAACCCTGTAATAGGTTGACTCTTCTTTTTACCTGGCAGCCTTTGTCCTCTGTTCTCCCTCTTATATCTGATTTACATCCACTGTCATGAGAGATAGAAAGGATCCTAGACCTTACCCAGGTAATGCTCCCAGTTAGTTATATTATGGAACAAAGAGAAATCAGAAAAATGATTCACTAGGTCCCACAAGGGTGTCAAATGCAAAGCTAGACCACACAGTGCTCTTTCTCTTATATTCTGTTTTATTTCTTTTAACCCCTTTGAGGAAAATGGTAATGCCATCAGTTTGAAGTGGCAGAGTATGATGGAGTATAATATGTAATACTATCTTTATTTGGTGTTTTGAGCAGAAGAGGTTCTCAATAGCATTTGCAGAGTATTTTGGGTCCTGTTTCACATTTTGTCTCTCAACTGTCTTCTGTATTCCTTGCTTTCTTAATCTTTCTGTCTGTCCTATCCAGGAATCAAACCCTATTACCTTGCATCCGGTAGGGTGGTCACAGCTCCATTTATTCTACCTCAGCTCCTTCCATCCTCAGTTCCCTCTTATAAAGCTTTTAAAGTCATATTTCTATATCCCTCACCATCATCCTCTGTTCCTCAGGAGTTTTAGTGTGAAATCACTCTTTACAGAGAAAAAACAAGAACCTTAGTACAGTATTCGATTTCACCCATTAGCTACCTCCAAATCTTAGGTAATGTAAAGTGAATCAACCTGGAAAGTTGAAGAGCTCTGGGCATCTTGGCTCAGCCATTATCTCTGTGACATGGGGCAGGTGCTTAATCTCTGTGTGGCCTAGTTTCCTTGTCTGTGATGCAGGTTAGATGTGGGCGAACACTGATAGATTTTTAGGTTGTTCTCATTCCAGCTTCAGTGCTCAGGACCCTTCACCAGAAGCCCTGTACTTCAGTGGACATTCTGACCATTTCCTAACATGCTACGCTTATTGTTTAATTGCATCACAGAGTGGACATTTCATCCTGTTGAAATTCTATCTGTCCTTTCTGAGGCAGCCAAAAGGCTACTTGGAGCCATTTCTGATTGCATTTCTGAAGCAATACCAGTTTCTGACTATGTTTTCTCCTATCATTTCTTAATGAGAAATGATCTCCTGTCTGTATCTTTTTTTTTGAAATTTTTTATTGGGTATTCTATTTATATTTCCAATGTCATCTCAAAAGTCCCTCACACCCTCCCACACCCACTCCCCCCACCCACTCTCACCTCTTGGCCCTGACGTTCCCCTGTACTGAGGCTTATAAAGTGTGCACGACCAATGGGCCTCTCTTTCCACTGATGGCAGACCAGGCCATCTTCTGATACATATGCAGCTAGAGACACGAGCTCTGGGGAGGGTACTGTATAGTTCATATTGTTGTTCCACCTATAGGGTTGCAGATCCCTCCCAGATCCCTGGGTACTTCCTCCAGCTCCTCCATTGGGGGTCCTGTGATCCATCCAATAGCTGACTGTGAGCATCCACTTCTGTGTTTGCTAGGGCCCAGCATAGTCTCACGTGAGACAGCTATATCAGGGTCCTTTCAGCAAAATCATGCTAGTGTATGCAATGGTGTCAGTGTTGGAGGTGGATTATGGGATGGATCTCCAGGTATGGCAGTCTCTAGATGGTCCATCCTTTTGTCTCAGCTCCAAACTCTATCTCTGTAGCTTGTTCCATGGGTGCCTTGCTCCCAATTCCAAGAAGGGGCAAAGTATCCACACCTTGGTCTTCATTCTTCCTGAGCTTCATGTGTTTGCCAATTGTATCTTCTATCTTGGATATTCTAAGTTTCTGGACTAATATCCACTTATCAGTGAGTACATATCATGTGAGTTATTTTGTGATTGAGTTACGTCACTCAGGATGATGCCATCCAGTACCATCCATTTGCCTAGGAATTTCATAAATTCATTCTTTTTAATAGCTGAGTAGTACTCCATTGTGTAAATGTACCACAATTTCTGTATCCATTCCTCTGTTGAGGGGCATCTAGGTTCTTTATAGCTTCTGGCTATTATAAATAAGGCTGCTATGAACATAGTGGAGCATGTGTCCTTCTTACCGGTTGGAATATTTTTCTGGATATATGCCCAGGAGAGGTATTGCAGGATCCTCAGGTAGTACTATGTCCAATTTTTTGAGGAACAACCAGACTGATATCCAGAGTGGTTTTACAAGCTTGAAATCCCACCAACAATGGAGGAGTGTTCCTCTTTCTCCACATCCTTGCCAGCATCTGCTGTCACCTGAATTTTTGATCTTAGCCATTCTGACTGGTGTGAGGTGGAATCTCAGGGTTGTTTGATTTGCATTTCCCTGATGATTAAGGATGTTGAACATTTTTTCAGTTGCTTCTCAGCCATTTGGTATTCGTCAGGTGAGAATTCTTTGTTTAGCTCCGAGCCCCATTTTTAAATTAGGTTATTTGATTTTCTGGAGTCCACCTTCTTGAGTTATTTATATATTGGATATTAGTCCCCTATCTGATTTAGGATATGTAAAGATCCTTTCCCAATCTGTTAGTGGCCTTTTTTGTCTTATTGACAGTGTCTTTTGCCTTATGGAAGCTGTGCAATTTTATGGCATCCCATTTGTCGATTCTCGATCTTACAGAACAAGCCATTGCTGTTCTATTCAGGAATTTTTCCCCTGTGCCCATATCATTGAGGCTTTTCCCCACTTTCTCCTCTATAAGTTTCAGTGTCTCTGGGTTTATGTGGAGTTACTTAATCCACTTAGATTTGACCTTAGTACAAGGAGATAGGAATGGATCAATTCCCATTCTTCTCCATGATAACCACCAGTTGTGCCAGCACCATTTGTTAAAAATGCTGTCTTTTTTCCACTGGATTGTTTTAGCTCCCTTGTCAAAGATCAAGTGACCATAGGTGTGTGGGTTCATTTCTGGGTCTTCAATTCTATTCCATTGGTGTACTTGTCTGTCACTATACCAGTACCATGCAGTTTTTATCACAATTGCTCTGTAGTAAAGCTTTAGGTCAGGCATGGTGACTCCACCAGAGGTTCTTTTATCCTTGAGAAGAGTTTTTGCTATCCTAGGTTTTTGGTTATTCCAGATGAATTTGCAGATTGCCCTTTCTAACTTTTGATGGGGATTGCATTGAATCTGTAGATTGCTTTTGGCAAGATAGCCATTTTTACTATATTGATCCTGCCAATCCATGAGCATGGGAGATCTTTCCATCTTCTGATATCTTCTTTAATTTCTTTCTTCAGAGACTTGAAGTTCTTTTCATACAGATCTTTCACTTCCTTAGTTAGAGTCACGCCAAGGTGTTTCATATTATTTGTTACTATTGAGAAGGGTGTTGTTTCCCTAATTTCTTTCTCAGCCTGTTTATTCTTTGTGTACAGAAAGGCCATTGACTTGTTTGAGTTAATTTTATATCCAGCTACTTCACCGAAGCTGTTTATCAGGTTTAGGAGTTCTCTGGTGGAATTTTTAGGGTCACTTATATATACTATCATATCATCTGCAAAAAGTGATGTTTTGATTTCTTCCTTTCCAATTTGTATCCCCTTGATCTTCTTTAGTTGTCCAATTGCTCTGGCTAGGACTTCTAGTACAAAGTTGAATAGGTAGGGAGAAAGTGGGTAGCCTTGTCTAGTCCCTGATTTTAGTGGGATTGCTTCCAGCTTCTCACTTTGATGTTGGCTACTGGTTTGCTGTAGATAGCTTTTATCATGATTGGGTATGGGCCTTGAATTCCTGATCATTCCAAGACTTTTATCAGGAATGGGTGTTGGATTTTGTCAAATGCTTTCTCCACATCTAAGGGGATGATCATGTGGTTTTTGTCTTTGAGTTTGTTTATATAATGGATTACATTGATGGATTTCCATATATTAAACCATCCCTGCATCCCTGGAATAAAACCTACTTGGTCAGGATGGATGATTGTTTTGATGTGCTCTTGGATTCAGTTAGCGAGAATTTTCTTGAGTATTTTTGCATCGATATTCATAAGGGAAATTGGTCTGAAGTTCTCTATAATTTTTCGGTCGTTCTGTGGTTTAGGTATCTGAGTACTTGTGGCTTCATAGAATGAGTTGGGTAGAGTACATTTTGCTTCTATTTTGTGGAATAGTATGTGAAGAACTGGAATTAGATCTTCTTTGAAGGTCTGATAGAACTCTGCAGTAAACCACCTTTTCCTGTGCTATTTTTTGGTTGGGAGACTATTAATGACTGCTTCTATTACTTTAGGAG